>NW_026776773.1:0-62656 GCF_030936135.1 Gavia stellata | reverse complement strand
TCGTCGACGTCGCGTCGTCGCGTCGTCGACGTCGTCGCGTCGTCGCGTCGCGTCGTCGCGTCGTCGCGTCGCCGACGTCGCGTCGTCGTCGTCGCGTCGTCGCGTCGTCGACGTCGCGTCGTCGACGTCGTCGCGTCGTCGCGTCGTCGCGTCGTCGTCGTCGTCGCGTCGTCGCGTCGCGTCGTCGCGTCGTCGCGTCGTCGACGTCGACGTCGTCGCGTCGTCGCGTCGTCGCGTCGTCGACGACGCGTCGTCGACGTCGTCGCGTCGTCGCGTCGTCGACGTCGACGTCGCGTCGTCGATGTCGTCGCGTCATAGACGTCTCGTCGTCACGTCGTCGCGTCGTCGCGTCGTCGACGTCGCGTCGTCGACGTCGTCGCGTCGTCGCGTCGCCGACGTCGCATCGTCGGCGTCGTCGCGTCGCTGACGTCGCGTGGTCGGCGTCGTCGCGGCGTCGTCGTCGCGTCGTCGACGTCGATGTCGTCGCGTCGTCGCGTCGTCGCGTCGTCGACGTCGCGTCGTCGCGTCGTCGCGTCGTCGCGTCGTCGACGTCGTCTCGTCGTCGACGTCGTCGCGTCGTCGCGTCGTCGCGTCGTCGTCGTCGCGTCGTCGACGTCGACGTCGTCGCGTCGTCGCGTCGTCAACTTCGTCGCGACGTCGCGTCGTCGTCGTCGCGTCGTCGCGTCGTCGATGTCGACGTCGCGTCGTCGACGTCGACGTCGTCGTGTCGACGACGTCGCGTCGTCGATGTCCTCGCGTCGTCGCGTCGTCGCGTCGCCGACGTCGCGTCGTCGACGTCGCGTCGTCGAAGTCGACGTCGTCGCGTCGTCGCGTCGATGTCGCGTCGTCGACGTCGCGTCGTCGCGTCGTCGCGTCGTCGCGTCATAGACGTCTCGTCGTCGCGTCGTCGCGTCGTCGCGTCGTCGCGCCGTCGACGTCGTGTCGTCGCGTCGCGTCGTCGCGTCGTCGCGTCGTCAACGTCGTCGCGTCGTCGCGTCATCGACGTCGACTTCGATGCGTCGTCGCGTCGCCTACGTTGCGTCGTCGACGTCGTCGCGTCGTCGCGTCGCCGACTTCGCGTCGCCGACGTCGTCGCGTCGTCGCGTCGTCGCGTCGTCGACGTCGTCGTCGCGTCGTCGCGTCGTCGACGTCGACGTCGCGTCGTCGACGTCGTCGCGTCGTCGCGTCGTCGCGTCGTCGTCGTCGACGTCACGTCGTCGACGTCGCCGCGTCGTCGCGTCGTCGCGTCGTCGACGTCGCGTCGTCGCGTCGTCGCGTCGCTGACGTCGCGTCGTCGGCGTCGTCGCGTCGCCGACGTCGGCGTCGTCGCGTCGTCGCGTTGTCGTCGTCGCGTCGTCGACGTCGTCGCGTCGTCGCGTCGTCGCGGCGTCGCGGCGTCGTTGACGTCGTCGCGGCGTCGCGTCGTCGACGTCGCGTCGTCGACGTCGTCGCGGCGTCGACGTCGTCGCGTCATCGCGTCGTCGCGTCGTCGTCGTCGTCGCGTCGCGTCGTCGCGTCGTCGCGTCGTCGACGTCGTCGCTTCGTCGCGTCGTCGCGTCGTCGACGTCGTCGCTTTGTCGCGTCGTCGACGTCGAGTCGTCGCGTCGGTGACGTCGCGTCGTCGACGTCGCGTCGTCGCGTCGTCGCGTCGTCGACGTCGCGTCGTCGACGTCGCGTCGTCGCGTCGATGTCGCGTCGTCGACGTCACGTCGTCGCGTCGTCGACGTCGTCGCGTCGTCATTGTCGCGTCATCGCGTCGTCGCGTCATAGACGTCTCGTCGTCACATCGTCGCGTCGTCGCGTCATTGACGTCGCGTCGTCGCGTCGTCGCGTCGTCGCGTCGTCGTCGTCGCGTCGTCGTCGTCGTCGACGTCGTCGCGTCGTCGTCGTCGCGTCGTCGCGTCGTCGCGTCGTCGACGTCAACGTCGTCGCGTCGTCGCGTCGTCGCGTCATAGACGTCTCGTCGTCGCGTCGTCGCGTCGTCGCGTCGTCGACGTCGTCGCGTCGTCGCGTCGCGTCGTCACGTCGTCGCGTCGCCGACGTCGCGTCGTCGACGTCGTCGCGACGTCGCGTCGTCGTCGTCGCGTCGTCGACGTCGTCGCGTCGTCGCGTCGTCGCGTCGTCGACGTTGCGTCGTCGACGTCGTCGCGTCGTCGATGTCGTCGTGTCGTCGCGTCGTCGACGTCGCGTCGTCGCGTCGTCGCGTCGTCGTCGTCATCGCGTCGTCGCGTCGCGTCGTCGCGTCGTCGCGTCGTCGACGTGGACGTCGTCGCGTCGTCGACGTCGTCGTCGCGTCGTCGACGTCGACGTCGTCGCGTCGTCGCGTCGTCGCGTCGTCGACGACGCGTCGTCGACGTCGTCGCGTCGTCGCGTCGTCGTCGCGTCGTCACGTCGTCGACGTCGTCGTCGCGTCGTCGCGTCGTCGACGTTGACGTCGTCGCGTCGTCGCGTCGTCGCGTCGTCGCGTCGCCGACGTCGCGTCGTCGGCGTCGTCGCGTCGCCGACGTCGGCGTCGTCGCGTCGTCGCGTTGTCGTCGTCGCGTCGTCGACGTCGTCGCGTCGTCGCGTCGTCGCGTCGTCGCGGCGTCGTTGACGTCGTCGCGTCGTCGCGTCGTCGACGTCGCGTCGTCGACGTCATCGCGTCGTCGACGTCGTCGCGTCGTCGCGTCGTCGCGTCATAGACGTCTCGTCGTCGCGTCGTCGCGTCGTCGCGTCGTCGACGTCGCGTCGTCGCGTCGTCGACGTCGTCGCGTCGTCGCGTCGTCGCGTCGCGTCGTCGCGTCGCCGACGTCGCGTCGTCGACGTCGTCGCGACGTCGCGTCGTCGTCGTCGCGTCGTCGCGTCGTCGACGTCGTCGCGTCGTCGCGTCGTCGACGTTGCGTCGTCGACGTCGTCGCGTCGTCGCGTCGTCGCGTCGTCGCGTCGTCGCGTCGCGTCGTCGCGTCGTCGCGTCGTCGACGTCGACGTCGTCGCGACGTCGACGTCGACGTCGTCGCGTCGTCGCGTCGTCGAAGACGCGTCGTCGACGTCGTCGCGTCGTCGACGTCGACGTCGCGTCGTCGATGTCGTCGCGTCATAGACGTCTCGTCGTCACGTCGTCGCGTCGTCGCGTCGTCGACGTCGCGTCGTCGACGTCGCGTCGTCGCGTCGTCGCGTCGCCGACGTCGCGTCGTCGACGTCGCGTCGTCGAAGTCGACGTCGTCGCGTCGTCGCGTCGATGTCGCGTCGTCGACGTCGCGTCGTCGCGTCGTCGCGTCGTCGCGTCATAGACGTCTCGTCGTCGCGTCGTCGCGTCGTCGCGTCGTCGCGCCGTCGACGTCGTGTCGTCGCGTCGCGTCGTCGCGTCGTCGCGTCGTCAACGTCGTCGCGTCGTCGCGTCGTCGCGTCATCGACGTCGACTTCGATGCATCGTCGCGTCGCCTACGTTGCGTCGTCGACGTCGTCGCGTCGTCGCGTCGCCGACTTCGCGTCGCCGACGTCGTCGCGTCGTCGCGTCGTCGCGTCGTCGACGTCGTCGTCGCGTCGTCGCGTCGTCGACGTCGACGTCGTCGCGTCGTCGCGTCGTCGACGTCGACGTCGCGTCGTCGACGTTGTCGCGTCGTCGCGTCGTCGCGTCGTCGTCGTCGACGTCGCGTCGTCGACGTCGCCGCGTCGTCGCGTCGTCGCGTCGTCGACGTCGCGTCGTCGACGTCGTCGCGTCGTCGCGTCGTCGACGTCGACGTCGTCGCGTCGTCGCGTCGCTGACGTCGCGTCGTCGGCGTCGTCGCGTCGCCGACGTCGGCGTCGTCGCGTCGTCGCGTTGTCGTCGTCGCGTCGTCGACGTCGTCGCGTCGTCGCGTCGTCGCGGCGTCGCGGCGTCGTTGACGTCGTCGCGTCGTCGCGTCGTCGACGTCGCGTCGTCGACGTCGTCGCGTCGTCGACGTCGTCGCGTCGTCGCGTCGTCGCGTCGTCGCGTCGTCGCGTCGTCGACGTCGTCGCTTCGTCGCGTCGTCGACGTCGAGTCGTCGCGTCGGTGACGTCGCGTCGTCGACGTCGCGTCGTCGCGTCGTCGCGTCGTCGACGTCGCGTCGTCGACGTCGCGTCGTCGAAGTCGACGTCGTCGCGTCGTCGCGTCGATGTCGCGTCGTCGACGTCACGTCGTCGCGTCGTCGACGTCGTCGCGTCGTCATTGTCGCGTCGTCGCGTCGTCGCGTCATAGACGTCTCGTCGTCACATCGTCGCGTCGTCGCGTCATTGACGTCGCGTCGTCGCGTCGTCGCGTCGTCGCGTCGTCGTCGTCGCGTCGTCGTCGTCGCGTCGTCGCGTCGTCGACGTCGACGTCGTCGCGTCGTCGCGTCGTCGACGTCGTCGCGTCATAGACGTCTCGTCGTCACGTCGTCGCGTCGTCGCGTCGTCGAAGTCGCGTCGTCGCGTCGTCGCGTCGTCGACGTCGCGTCATCGTCGTCGCGTCGTCGCGTCGATGTCGCGTCGTCGACGTCGCGTCGTCGCGTCGTCGACGTCGTCGCGTCGTCGTCGTCACGTCGTCGCGTCGTCGCGTCGTCGACGTCAACGTCGTCGCGTCGTCGCGTCGTCGCGTCATAGACGTCTCGTCGTCGCGTCGTCGCGTCGTCGCGTCGTCGACGTCGCGTCGTCGCGTCGTCGACGTCGTCGCGTCGTCGCGTCGCGTCGTCGCGTCGTCGCGTCGCCGACGTCGCGTCGTCGATGTCGTCGCGTCGTCGCGTCGTCGACTTCGTCGCGACGTCGCGTCGTCGTCGTCGCGTCGTCGCGTCGTCGACGTCGCGTCGTCGCGTCGTCGACGTCGTCGCGTCGTCGCGTCGTCGCGTCGTCGACGTTGCGTCGTCGACGTCGTCGCGTCGTCGACGTCGTCGTGTCGTCGCGTCGTCGCGTCGTCGACGTCGCGTCGTCGCGTCGTCGCGTCGTCGTCGTCGTCGCGTCGTCGCGTCGCGTCGTCGCGTCGTCGGGTCGTCGACGTTGACGTCGTCGCGTCGTCGACGTCGTCGTCGCGTCGTCGCGTCGTCGCGTCGACGTCGTCGCGTCGTCGACGTCGACGTCGCGTCGTCGATGTCGTCGCGTCATAGACGTCTCGTCGTCGCGGCGTCGTCGTCGCGTCGTCGACGTCGATGTCGTTGCGTCGTCGCGTCGTCGACGTCGCGTCGTCGACGTCGTCGCGTCGTCGCGTCGTCGCGTCGTCGCGTCGTCGACGTCTCGTCGTCGACGTCGTCGCGTCGTCGCGTCGTCGCGTCGTCGTCGTCGCGTCGTCGACGTCGACGTCGTCGCGTCGTCGCGTCGTCAACTTCGTCGCGACGTCGCGTCGTCGTCGTCGCGTCGTCGCGTCGTCGACGTCGACGTCGCGTCGTCGACGTCAACGTCGTCGCGTCGTCGACGTCGCGTCGTCGATGTCCTCGCGTCGTCGCGTCGTCGCGTCGCCGACGTCGCGTCGTCGACGTCGCGTCGTCGAAGTCGACGTCGTCGCGTCGTCGCGTCGATGTCGCGTCGTCGACGTCGCGTCGTCGCGTCGTCGACGTCGTCGCGTCGTCGTCGTCGCGTCGTCGCGTTGTCGCGTCATAGACGTCTCGTCGTCACATCGTCGCGTCGTCGCGTCGTCGACGTCGCGTCGTCGACGTCGCGTCGTCGAAGTCAACGTCGTCGCGTCGTCGCGTCGTCGATGTCGTCGTCGCGTCGTCGACGTCGCGTCGTCGACGTCGACGTCGTCGCGTCGTCGCGTCGTCGCGTCGTCGACGACGCGTCGTCGACGTCGTCGCGTCGACGACGTCGCGTCGTCGACGTCGTCGCGTCATAGACGTCTCGTCGTCGCGTCGTCGCGTCGTCGCGTCGTCGCGTCGTCGCGTTGTCGACGTCGCGTCGTCGTCGCGTCGTCGCGTCGTCGCGTCGCCGACGTCGCGTCGTCGACGTCGTCGCGTCGTCGCGTCGTCCCGTTGTCGACGTCGCGTCGTCGACGTCGTCGCGTCGTCACGTCGTCGTCGTCGCGTCGTCGCGTCGTCGACGTCAACGTCGTCGCGTCGTCGCGTCGTCGCGTCATAGACGTCTCGTCGTCGCGTCGTCGCGTCGTCGCGTCGTCGACGTCGTCGCGTCGTCGCGTCGCGTCGTCGCGTCGCCGACGTCGACGACGTCGCGTCGTCGCGTCGTTGTCGTCGCGTCGTCGACGTCGACGTCGTCGCGTCGTCGCGTCGTTGACTTCGTCGCGACGTCGCGTCGTCGTCGTCACGTCGTCGCGTCGTCGACGTCGCGTCGTCGCATCGTCGCGTCGTCGACGTCGTCGCGTCGTCGCGTCGTCGTCGCGTCGTCGACTTCGTCGCGACGTCGCGTCGTCGTCGTCATGTCGTCGCGTCGTCGACGTCGCGTCGTCGCATCGTCGCGTCGTCGACGTCGTCGCGTCGTCGCGTCGTCGTCGCGTCGTCGACGTCGCGTTGTCGACGTCGTCGCGTCGTCGACGTCGTCATGTCGTCGCGTCGTCGCGTCATCGACGTCACGTCGTCGACGTCGTCGCGTCGTCGCGTCGTCGCGTCGTCGCGTCGTCGACGTCGTCGCTTCGTGGCGTCGTCGCGTCGTCGACGTCGTCGCTTTGTCGCGTCGTCGACGTCGAGTCGTCGCGTCGGTGACGTCGCGTCGTCGACGTCGCGTCGTCGCGTCGTCGCGTCGTCGACGTCGCGTCGTCGACGTCGCGTCGTCGAAGTCGACGTCGTCGCGTCGTCGCGTCGATGTCGCGTCGTCGACGTCACGTCGTCGCGTCGTCGACGTCGTCGCGTCGTCATTGTCGCGTCGTCGCGTCGTCGCGTCATAGACGTCTCGTCGTCACATCGTCGCGTCGTCGCGTCATTGACGTCGCGTCGTCGCGTCGTCGCGTCGTCGCGTCGTCGTCGTCGCGTCGTCGTCGTCGCGTCGTCGCGTCGTCGACGTCGACGTCGTCGCGTCGTCGCGTCGTCGACGTCGTCGCGTCATAGACGTCTCGTCGTCACGTCGTCGCGTCGTCGCGTCGTCGAAGTCGCGTCGTCGCGTCGTCGCGTCGTCGACGTCGCGTCATCGTCGTCGCGTCGTCGCGTCGATGTCGCGTCGTCGACGTCGCGTCGTCGCGTCGTCGACGTCGTCGCGTCGTCGTCGTCGCGTCGTCGCGTCGTCGCGTCGTCGACGTCAACGTCGTCGCGTCGTCGCGTCGTCGCGTCATAGACGTCTCGTCGTCGCGTCGTCGCGTCGTCGCGTCGTCGACGTCGCGTCGTCGCGTCGTCGACGTCGTCGCGTCGTCGCGTCGCGTCGTCGCATCGTCGCGTCGCCGACGTCGCGTCGTCGATGTCGTCGCGTCGTCGCGTCGTCGACTTCGTCGCGACGTCGCGTCGTCGTCGTCGCGTCGTCGCGTCGTCGACGTCGCGTCGTCGCGTCGTCGACGTCGTCGCGTCGTCGCGTCGTCGCGTCGTCGACGTTGCGTCGTCGACGTCGTCGCGTCGTCGACGTCGTCGTGTCGTCGCGTCGTCGCGTCGTCGACGTCGCGTCGTCGCGTCGTCGCGTCGTCGTCGTCGTCGCGTCGTCGCGTCGCGTCGTCGCGTCGTCGTGTCGTCGACGTTGACGTCGTCGCGTCGTCGACGTCGTCGTCGCGTCGTCGCGTCGTCGCGTCGACGTCGTCGCGTCGTCGACGTCGACGTCGCGTCGTCGATGTCGTCGCGTCATAGACGTCTCGTCGTCGCGGCGTCGTCGTCGCGTCGTCGACGTCGATGTCGTTGCGTCGTCGCGTCGTCGACGTCGCGTCGTCGACGTCGTCGCGTCGTCGCGTCGTCGCGTCGTCGACGTCGTCGCGTCGTCGCGTCGTCGCGTCGTCGACGTCTCGTCGTCGACGTCGTCGCGTCGTCGCGTCGTCGCGTCGTCGTCGTCGCGTCGTCGACGTCGACGTCGTCGCGTCGTCGCGTCGTCAACTTCGTCGCGACGTCGCGTCGTCGTCGTCGCGTCGTCGCGTCGTCGACGTCGACGTCGCGTCGTCGACGTCAACGTCGTCGCGTCGTCGACGTCGCGTCGTCGATGTCCTCGCGTCGTCGCGTCGTCGCGTCGCGTCGTCGAAGTCGACGTCGTCGCGTCGTCGCGTCGATGTCGCGTCGTCGACGTCGCGTCGTCGCGTCGTCGACGTCGTCGCGTCGTCGTCGTCGCGTCGTCGCGTTGTCGCGTCATAGACGTCTCGTCGTCACATCGTCGCGTCGTCGCGTCGTCGACGTCGCGTCGTCGACGTCGCGTCGTCGAAGTCAACGTCGTCGCGTCGTCGCGTCGTCGATGTCGTCGTCGCGTCGTCGACGTCGCGTCGTCGACGTCGACGTCGTCGCGTCGTCGCGTCGTCGCGTCGTCGACGACGCGTCGTCGACGTCGTCGCGTCGACGACGTCGCGTCGTCGACGTCGTCGCGTCATAGACGTCTCGTCGTCGCGTCGTCGCGTCGTCGCGTCGTCGCGTCGTCGCGTTGTCGACGTCGCGTCGTCGTCGCGTCGTCGCGTCGTCGCGTCGCCGACGTCGCGTCGTCGACGTCGTCGCGTCGTCGCGTCGTCCCGTTGTCGACGTCGCGTCGTCGACGTCGTCGCGTCGTCACGTCGTCGTCGTCGCGTCGTCGCGTCGTCGACGTCAACGTCGTCGCGTCGTCGCGTCGTCGCGTCATAGACGTCTCGTCGTCGCGTCGTCGCGTCGTCGCGTCGTCGACGTCGTCGCGTCGTCGCGTCGCGTCGTCGCGTCGCCGACGTCGACGACGTCGCGTCGTCGCGTCGTTGTCGTCGCGTCGTCAACGTCGACGTCGTCGCATCGTCGCGTCGTTGACTTCGTCGCGACGTCGCGTCGTCGTCGTCACGTCGTCGCGTCGTCGACGTCGCGTCGTCGCATCGTCGCGTCGTCGACGTCGTCGCGTCGTCGCGTCGTCGTCGCGTCGTCGACTTCGTCGCGACGTCGCGTCGTCGTCGTCACGTCGTCGCGTCGTCGACGTCGCGTCGTCGCATCGTCGCGTCGTCGACGTCGTCGCGTCGTCGCGTCGTCGTCGCGTCGTCGACGTCGCGTCGTCGACGTCGTCGCGTCGTCGACGTCGTCATGTCGTCGCGTCGTCGCGTCATCGACGTCACGTCGTCGCGTCGTCGCGTCGTCGCGTCGTCGTCGCGTCGCGTCGTCGCGTCGTCGCGTCGTCGACGTCGTCGCGTCGTCGACGTCGACGTCGCGTCGTCGACGTCGACGTCGTCGCGTCGTCGCGTCGTCGACGACGCGTCGTCGACGTCGTCGCGTCGTCGCGTCGTCGACGTCGCGTCGTCGTCGTCGCGTCGTCGCGTCGTCGCGTCGTCCCGTTGTCGACGTCGCGTCGTCGTCGACGTCGCGTCGTCGCGTCGTCGTCGTCGTCGCGTCATCGACGTCGCATCGTCGACGTCGTCGCGTCGTCGCGTCGACGTCGACGTAGCGTCGTCGTCGTCGTCGCGTCGTCGACGTCGTCGTCGCGTCGTCGCGTCGTCGCGTCGTCGACGTCGACGTCGTCGCGTCGTCGCGTCGTCGCGTCGTCGACGTCGCGTCGTCGACGTCGCGTCGTCGACGTCGACGTCGTCGCGTCGTCGCGTCGTCGCGTCGACGTCGTCGCGTCGTCGCGTCGTCGCGTCGTCGTCGTCGCGTCGTCGACGCCGACTTCGTCGCGTCGTCGACTTTGTCGCGACGTCGCGTCGTCGTCGCGTCGTCGCGTCGTCGACGTCCTCGCGTCGTCGCGTCGTCGCGACGTCGACGTCGCGTCGACGTCGTCGCGTCGTCGACGTCGACGTCGTCGCGTCGTCGCGTCGTCGACGTCGACGTCGTCGCGTCGTCGCGTCGTCGCGTCATAGACGTCTCGTCGTCGCGTCGTCGCGTCGTCGCGTCGTCGCGCCGTCGACGTCGCGTCGTCGCGTCGTCGCGTCGTCAACGTCGTCGCGTCGTCGCGTCGTCGCGTCATCGACGTCGACTTCGATGCGTCGTCGCGTCGCCTACGTTGCGTCGTCGACGTCGTCGCGTCGTCGCGTCGCCGACTTCGCGTCGCCGACGTCGTCGCGTCGTCGCGTCGTCGCGTCGTCGACGTCGTCGTCGCGTCGTCGCGTCGTCGACGTCGACGTCGTCGCGTCGTCGCGTCGTCGCGTCGTCGCGTCGCCGACGTCGCGTCGTCGGCGTCGTCGCGTCGCCGACGTCGGCGTCGTCGCGTCGTCGCGTCGTCGTCGTCGCGTCGTCGACGTCGTCGCGTCGTCGCGGCGTCGCGGCGTCGCGGCGTCGTTGACGTCGTCGCGTCGTCGCGTCGTCGACGTCGCGTCGTCGACGTCGTCGCGTCGTCGACGTCGTCGCGTCGTCGCGTCGTCGTCGTCGTCGCGTCGCGTCGTCGCGTCGTCGCGTCATAGACGTCTCGTCGTCGCGTCGTCGCGTCGTCGCGTCGTCGACGTCGCGTCGTCGCGTCGCCGACGTCGTCGCGTCGTCGCGTCGCCGACGTCGCGTCGTCGTCGTCGCGTCGTCGCGTCGTCGACGTCGTCGCGTCGTCGCGTCGTCGCGTCATCGACGTCGACTTCGATGCGTCGTCGCGTCGCCTACGTTGCGTCGTCGACGTCGTCGCGTCGTCGCGTCGCCGACTTCGCGTCGCCGACGTCGTCGCGTCGTCGCGTCGTCGCGTCGTCGACGTCGTCGTCGCGTCGTCGCGTCGTCGACGTCGACGTCGTCGCGTCGTCGCGTCGTCGCGTCGTCGCGTCGTCGCGTCGCCGACGTCGCGTCGTCGGCGTCGTCGCGTCGCCGACGTCGGCGTCGTCGCGTCGTCGCGTTGTCGTCGTCGCGTCGTCGACGTCGTCGCGTCGTCGCGTCGTCGCGTCGTCGCGGCGTCGTTGACGTCGTCGCGTCGTCGCGTCGTCGACGTCGCGTCGTCGACGTCGTCGCGTCGTCGACGTCGTCGCGTCGTCGCGTCGTCGTCGTCGTCGCGTCGCGTCGTCGCGTCGTCGCGTCATAGACGTCTCGTCGTCGCGTCGTCGCGTCGTCGACGTCGCGTCGTCGCGTCGTCGCGTCGTCGTCGTCGTCGCGTCGTCGCGTCGCGTCGTCGCGTCGTCGCGTCGTCGACGTTGACGTCGTCGCGTCGTCGACGTCGTCGTCGCGTCGTCGACGTCGACGTCGTCGCGTCGTCGCGTCGTCGCGTCGTCGACGACGCGTCGTCGACGTCGTCGCGTCGTCGCGTCGTCGACGTCGACGTCGCGTCGTCGATGTCGTCGCGTCATAGACGTCTCGTCGTCACGTCGTCGCGTCGTCGCGTCGTCGACGTCGCGTCGTCGACGTCGTCGCGTCGTCGCGTCGTCGCGTCGCCGACGTCGCGTCGTCGGCGTCGTCGCGTCGCCGACGTCGCGTGGTCGGCGTCGTCGCGTCGTCGCGTCGTCGTCGTCGCGTCGTCGACGTCGACGTCGTCGCGTCGTCGACGTCGTCGCGTCGTCGCGTCGTCGCGTCGTCGACGTCGACGTCGCGTCGTCGACGTCGTCGCGTCGTCGCGTCGTCGACGTCGTCGCGTCGTCGTCGTCGCGTCGTCGCGTTGTCGCGTCATAGACGTCTCGTCGTCACATCGTCGCGTCGTCGCGTCGTCGACGTCGCGTCGTCGACGTCGCGTCGTCGAAGTCAACGTCGTCGCGTCGTCGCGTCGTCGATGTCGTCGTCGCGTCGTCGACGTCGCGTCGTCGACGTCGACGTCGTCGCGTCGTCGCGTCGTCGCGTCGTCGCGTCGTCGCGTCGTCGCGTTGTCGACGTCGCGTCGTCGTCGCGTCGTCGCGTCGTCGCGTCGCCGACGTCGCGTCGTCGACGTCGTCGCGTCGTCGCGTCGTCCCGTTGTCGACGTCGCGTCGTCGACGTCGTCGCGTCGTCACGTCGTCGTCGTCGCGTCGTCGCGTCGTCGACGTCAACGTCGTCGCGTCGTCGCGTCGTCGCGTCATAGACGTCTCGTCGTCGCGTCGTCGCGTCGTCGCGTCGTCGACGTCGTCGCGTCGTCGCGTCGCGTCGTCGCGTCGCCGACGTCGACGACGTCGCGTCGTCGCGTCGTTGTCGTCGCGTCGTCGACGTCGACGTCGTCGCATCGTCGCGTCGTTGACTTCGTCGCGACGTCGCGTCGTCGTCGTCACGTCGTCGCGTCGTCGACGTCGCGTCGTCGCATCGTCGCGTCGTCGACGTCGTCGCGTCGTCGCGTCGTCGTCGCGTCGTCGACTTCGTCGCGACGTCGCGTCGTCGTCGTCACGTCGTCGCGTCGTCGACGTCGCGTCGTCGCATCGTCGCGTCGTCGACGTCGTCGCGTCGTCGCGTCGTCGTCGCGTCGTCGACGTCGCGTTGTCGACGTCGTCGCGTCGTCGACGTCGTCATGTCGTCGCGTCGTCGCGTCATCGACGTCACGTCGTCGCGTCGTCGCGTCGTCGCGTCGTCGTCGCGTCGCGTCGTCGCGTCGTCGCGTCGTCGACGTCGTCGCGTCGTCGACGTCGACGTCGCGTCGTCGACGTCGCGTCGTCGACGTCGTCGCGTCATAGACGTCTCGTCGTCGCGTCGTCGCGTCGTCGCGTCGTCGCGCCGTCGACGTCGTGTCGTCGCGTCGCGTCGTCGCGTCGTCGCGTCGTCAACGTCGTCGCGTCGTCGCGTCATCGACGTCGACTTCGATGCGTCGTCGCGTCGCCTACGTTGCGTCGTCGACGTCGTCGCGTCGTCGCGTCGCCGACTTCGCGTCGCCGACGTCGTCGCGTCGTCGCGTCGTCGCGTCGTCGACGTCGTCGTCGCGTCGTCGCGTCGTCGACGTCGACGTCGCGTCGTCGACGTCGTCGCGTCGTCGCGTCGTCGCGTCGTCGTCGTCGACGTCACGTCGTCGACGTCGCCGCGTCGTCGCGTCGTCGCGTCGTCGACGTCGCGTCGTCGCGTCGTCGCGTCGCTGACGTCGCGTCGTCGGCGTCGTCGCGTCGCCGACGTCGGCGTCGTCGCGTCGTCGCGTTGTCGTCGTCGCGTCGTCGACGTCGTCGCGTCGTCGCGTCGTCGCGGCGTCGCGGCGTCGTTGACGTCGTCGCGGCGTCGCGTCGTCGACGTCGCGTCGTCGACGTCGTCGCGGCGTCGACGTCGTCGCGTCATCGCGTCGTCGCGTCGTCGTCGTCGTCGCGTCGTCGACGTCGTCGCTTCGTCGCGTCGTCGCGTCGTCGACGTCGTCGCTTTGTCGCGTCGTCGACGTCGAGTCGTCGCGTCGGTGACGTCGCGTCGTCGACGTCGCGTCGTCGCGTCGTCGCGTCGTCGACGTCGCGTCGTCGACGTCGCGTCGTCGAAGTCGACGTCGTCGCGTCGTCGCGTCGATGTCGCGTCGTCGACGTCACGTCGTCGCGTCGTCGACGTCGTCGTGTCGTCATTGTCGCGTCGTCGCGTCGTCGCGTCATAGACGTCTCGTCGTCACATCGTCGCGTCGTCGCGTCATTGACGTCGCGTCGTCGCGTCGTCGCGTCGTCGCGTCGTCGTCGTCGCGTCGTCGTCGTCGCGTCGTCGCGTCGTCGCGTCGTCGACGTCGTCGCGTCATAGACGTCTCGTCGTCACGTCGTCGCGTCGTCGCGTCGTCGACGTCGCGTCATCGTCGTCGCGTCGTCGCGTCGATGTTGCGTCGTCGACGTCGCGTCGTCGCGTCGTCGACGTCGTCGCGTCGTCGTCGTCGCGTCGTCGCGTCGTTGCGTCGTCGACGTCAACGTCGTCGCGTCGTCGACGTCGCGTCGTCGATGTCCTCGCGTCGTCGCGTCGTCGCGTCGCGTCGTCGAAGTCGACGTCGTCGCGTCGTCGCGTCGATGTCGCGTCGTCGACGTCGCGTCGTCGCGTCGTCGACGTCGTCGCGTCGTCGTCGTCGCGTCGTCGCGTTGTCGCGTCATAGACGTCTCGTCGTCACATCGTCGCGTCGTCGCGTCGTCGACGTCGCGTCGTCGACGTCGCGTCGTCGAAGTCAACGTCGTCGCGTCGTCGCGTCGTCGATGTCGTCGTCGCGTCGTCGACGTCGCGTCGTCGACGTCGACGTCGTCGCGTCGTCGCGTCGTCGCGTCGTCGACGACGCGTCGTCGACGTCGTCGCGTCGACGACGTCGCGTCGTCGACGTCGTCGCGTCATAGACGTCTCGTCGTCGCGTCGTCGCGTCGTCGCGTCGTCGCGTCGTCGCGTTGTCGACGTTGCGTCGTCGTCGCGTCGTCGCGTCGTCGCGTCGCCGACGTCGCGTCGTCGACGTCGTCGCGTCGTCGCGTCGTCCCGTTGTCGACGTCGCGTCGTCGACGTCGTCGCGTCGTCACGTCGTCGTCGTCGCGTCGTCGCGTCGTCGACGTCAACGTCGTCGCGTCGTCGCGTCGTCGCGTCATAGACGTCTCGTCGTCGCGTCGTCGCGTCGTCGCGTCGTCGACGTCGTCGCGTCGTCGCGTCGCGTCGTCGCGTCGCCGACGTCGACGACGTCGCGTCGTCGCGTCGTTGTCGTCGCGTCGTCGATGTCGACGTCGTCGCATCGTCGCGTCGTTGACTTCGTCGCGACGTCGCGTCGTCGTCGTCACGTCGTCGCGTCGTCGACGTCGCGTCGTCGCATCGTCGCGTCGTCGACGTCGTCGCGTCGTCGCGTCGTCGTCGCGTCGTCGACTTCGTCGCGACGTCGCGTCGTCGTCGTCACGTCGTCGCGTCGTCGACGTCGCGTCGTCGCATCGTCGCGTCGTCGACGTCGTCGCGTCGTCGCGTCGTCGTCGCGTCGTCGACGTCGCGTTGTCGACGTCGTCGCGTCGTCGACGTCGTCATGTCGTCGCGTCGTCGCGTCATCGACGTCACGTCGTCGCGTCGTCGCGTCGTCGCGTCGTCGTCGCGTCGCGTCGTCGCGTCGTCGCGTCGTCGACGTCGTCGCGTCGTCGACGTCGACGTCGCGTCGTCGACGTCGACGTCGTCGCGTCGTCGCGTCGTCGCGTCGTCGACGACGCGTCGTCGACGTCGTCGCGTCGTCGCGTCGTCGACGTCGCGTCGTCGTCGTCGCGTCGTCGCGTCGTCGCGTCGTCCCGTTGTCGACGTCGCGTCGTCGTCGTCGTCGCGTCATCGACGTCGCATCGTCGACGTCGTCGCGTCGTCGCGTCGACGTCGACGTAGCGTCGTCGTCGTCGTCGCGTCGTCGACGTCGTCGTCGCGTCGTCGCGTCGTCGCGTCGTCGACGTCGACGTCGTCGCGTCGTCGCGTCGTCGCGTCGTCGACGTCGCGTCGTCGACGTCGCGTCGTCGACGTCGACGTCGTCGCGTCGTCGCGTCGTCGCGTCGACGTCGTCGCGTCGTCGCGTCGTCGCGTCGTCGTCGTCGCGTCGTCGACGCCGACTTCGTCGCGTCGTCGACTTTGTCGCGACGTCGCGTCGTCGTCGCGTCGTCGCGTCGTCGACGTCCTCGCGTCGTCGCGTCGTCGCGACGTCGACGTCGCGTCGACGTCGTCGCGTCGTCGACGTCGACGTCGTCGCGTCGTCGCGTCATCGTCGTCGTGTCGTCGCGTCGTCGACGTCAACGTCGTCGCGTCGTCGCGTCGTCGCGTCATAGACGTCTCGTCGTCGCGTCGTCGCGTCGTCGCGTCGTCGCGCCGTCGACGTCGCGTCGTCGCGTCGTCGCGTCGTCAACGTCGTCGCGTCGTCGCGTCGTCGCGTCATCGACGTCGACTTCGATGCGTCGTCGCGTCGCCTACGTTGCGTCGTCGACGTCGTCGCGTCGTCGCGTCGCCGACTTCGCGTCGCCGACGTCGTCGCGTCGTCGCGTCGTCGCGTCGTCGACGTCGTCGTCGCGTCGTCGCGTCGTCGACGTCGACGTCGTCGCGTCGTCGCGTCGTCGCGTCGCCGACGTCGCGTCGTCGGCGTCGTCGCGTCGCCGACGTCGGCGTCGTCGCGTCGTCGCGTTGTCGTCGTCGCGTCGTCGACGTCGTCGCGTCGTCGCGGCGTCGCGGCGTCGCGGCGTCGTTGACGTCGTCGCGTCGTCGCGTCGTCGACGTCGCGTCGTCGACGTCGTCGCGTCGTCGACGTCGTCGCGTCGTCGCGTCGTCGTCGTCGTCGCGTCGCGTCGTCGCGTCGTCGCGTCATAGACGTCTCGTCGTCGCGTCGTCGCGTCGTCGCGTCGTCGACGTCGCGTCGTCGCGTCGCCGACGTCGCGTCGTCGACGTCGTCGCGACGTCGCGTCGTCGTCGTCGCGTCGTCGCGTCGTCGACGTCGTCGCGTCGTCGCGTCGTCGCGTCATCGACGTCGACTTCGATGCGTCGTCGCGTCGCCTACGTTGCGTCGTCGACGTCGTCGCGTCGTCGCGTCGCCGACTTCGCGTCGCCGACGTCGTCGCGTCGTCGCGTCGTCGCGTCGTCGACGTCGTCGTCGCGTCGTCGCGTCGTCGCGTCGTCGCGTCGTCGCGTCGCCGACGTCGCGTCGTCGGCGTCGTCGCGTCGCCGACGTCGGCGTCGTCGCGTCGTCGCGTTGTCGTCGTCGCGTCGTCGACGTCGTCGCGTCGTCGCGTCGTCGCGGCGTCGCGGCGTCGTTGACGTCGTCGCGTCGTCGCGTCGTCGACGTCGCGTCGTCGACGTCGTCGCGTCGTCGACGTCGTCGCGTCGTCGCGTCGTCGTCGTCGTCGCGTCGCGTCGTCGCGTCGTCGCGTCATAGACGTCTCGTCGTCGCGTCGTCGCGTCGTCGACGTCGCGTCGTCGCGTCGTCGCGTCGTCGTCGTCGTCGCGTCGTCGCGTCGCGTCGTCGCGTCGTCGCGTCGTCGACGTTGACGTCGTCGCGTCGTCGACGTCGTCGTCGCGTCGTCGACGTCGACGTCGTCGCGTCGTCGCGTCGTCGCGTCGTCGACGACGCGTCGTCGACGTCGTCGCGTCGTCGCGTCGTCGCGTCGACGTCGTCGCGTCGTCGACGTCGACGTCGCGTCGTCGATGTCGTCGCGTCATAGACGTCTCGTCGTCACGTCGTCGCGTCGTCGCGTCGTCGACGTCGCGTCGTCGACGTCGTCGCGTCGTCGCGTCGTCGCGTCGCCGACGTCGCGTCGTCGGCGTCGTCGCGTCGCCGACGTCGCGTGGTCGGCGTCGTCGCGTCGTCGCGTCGTCGTCGTCGCGTCGTCGACGTCGATGTCGTCGCGTCGTCGACGTCCTCAGCGTCGTCGCGTCGTCGCGTCGTCGACGTCGACGTCGCGTCGTCGACGTCGTCGCGTCGTCGTCGTCGCGTCGTCGCGTTGTCGCGTCATAGACGTCTCGTCGTCACATCGTCGCGTCGTCGCGTCGTCGACGTCGCGTCGTCGACGTCGCGTCGTCGAAGTCAACGTCGTCGCGTCGTCGCGTCGTCGATGTCGTCGTCGCGTCGTCGACGTCGCGTCGTCGACGTCGACGTCGTCGCGTCGTCGCGTCGTCGCGTCGACGACGTCGCGTCGTCGACGTCGTCGCGTCATAGACGTCTCGTCGTCGCGTCGTCGCGTCGTCGCGTCGTCGCGTCGTCGACGTCGCGTCGTCGTCGCGTCGTCGCGTCGTCGCGTCGCCGACGTCGCGTCGTCGACGTCGTCGCGTCGTCGCGTCGTCCCGTTGTCGACGTCGCGTCGTCGACGTCGTCAGCGTCGTCACGTCGTCGTCGTCGCGTCGTCGCGTCGTCGACGTCAACGTCGCCGCGTCGTCGCGTCGTCGCGTCATAGACGTCTCGTCGTCGCGTCGTCGCGTCGTCGCGTCGTCGACGTCGTCGCGTCGTCGCGTCGCGTCGTCGCGTCGCCGACGTCGACGACGTCGCGTCGTCGCGTCGTTGTCGTCGCGTCGTCGACGTCGACGTCGTCGCATCGTCGCGTCGTTGACTTCGTCGCGACGTCGCGTCGTCGTCGTCGCGTCGTCGCGTCGTCGACGTCGCGTCGTCGCATCGTCGCGTCGTCGACGTCGTCGCGTCGTCGCGTCGTCGTCGCGTCGTCGACTTCGTCGCGACGTCGCGTCGTCGTCGTCACGTCGTCGCGTCGTCGACGTCGCGTCGTCGCATCGTCGCGTCGTCGACGTCGTCGCGTCGTCGCGTCGTCGTCGCGTCGTCGACGTCGCGTTGTCGACGTCGTCGCGTCGTCGACGTCGTCATGTCGTCGCGTCGTCGCGTCATCGACGTCACGTCGTCGCGTCGTCGCGTCGTCGCGTCGTCGTCGCGTCGCGTCGTTGCGTCGTCGCGTCGTCGACGTCGTCGCGTCGTCGACGTCGACGTCGCGTCGTCGACGTCGACGTCGTCGCGTCGTCGCGTCGTCGCGTCGTCGACGACGCGTCGTCGACGTCGTCACGTCGTCGCGTCGTCGACGTCGCGTCGTCGTCGTCGCGTCGTCGCGTCGTCGCGTCGTCCCGTTGTCGACGTCGCGTCGTCGTCGACGTCGCGTCGTCGCGTCGTCGTCGTCGTCGCGTCATCGACGTCGCATCGTCGACGTCGTCGCGTCGTCGCGTCGACGTCGACGTAGCGTCGTCGTCGTCGTCGCGTCGTCGACGTCGTCGTCGCGTCGTCGCGTCGTCGCGTCGTCGACGTCGACGTCGTCGCGTCGTCGCGTCGTCGCGTCGTCAACGTCGCGTCGTCGACGTCGCGTCGTCGACGTCGACGTCGTCGCGTCGTCGCGTCGTCGCGTCGTCGTCGTCGCGTCGTCGACAGCCGACGTCGTCGCGTCGTCGACTTTGTCGCGACGTCGCGTCGTCGTCGCGTCGTCGCGTCGTCGACGTCCTCAGCGTCGTCGCGTCGTCGCGACGTCGACGTCGCGTCGACGTCGTCGCGTCGTCGACGTCGACGTCGTCGCGTCGTCGCGTCATCGTCGTCGTGTCGTCGCGTCGTCGACGTCAACGTCGTCGCGTCGTCGCGTCGTCGCGTCATAGACGTCTCGTCGTCGCGTCGTCGCGTCGTCGCGTCGTCGCGCCGTCGACGTCGCGTCGTCGCGTCGTCGCGTCGTCAACGTCGTCGCGTCGTCGCGTCGTCGCGTCATCGACGTCGACTTCGATGCGTCGTCGCGTCGCCTACGTTGCGTCGTCGACGTCGTCGCGTCGTCGCGTCGCCGACTTTCGCGTCGCCGACGTCGTCGCGTCGTCGCGTCGTCGCGTCGTCGACGTCATCGTCGCGTCGTCGCGTCGTCGACGTCGACGTCGTCGCGTCGTCGCGTCGTCGCGTCGTCGCGTCGCCGACGTCGCGTCGTCGGCGTCGTCGCGTCGCCGACGTCGGCGTCGTCGCGTCGTCGCGTTGTCGTCGTCGCGTCGTCGACGTCGTCGCGTCGTCGCGGCGTCGCGGCGTCGCGGCGTCGTTGACGTCGTCGCGTCGTCGCGTCGTCGACGTCGCGTCGTCGACGTCGTCGCGTCGTCGACGTCGTCGCGTCGTCGCGTCGTCGTCGTCGTCGCGTCGCGTCGTCGCGTCGTCGCGTCAATAGACGTCTCGTCGTCGCGTCGTCGCGTCGTCGCGTCGCCGACGTCGTCGCGTCGTCGACGTCGTCGCGACGTCGCGTCGTCGTCGTCGCGTCGTCGCGTCGTCGACGTCGTCGCGTCGTCGCGTCGTCGCGTCATCGACGTCGACTTCGATGCGTCGTCGCGTCGCCTACGTTGCGTCGTCGACGTCGTCGCGTCGTCGCGTCGCCGACTTCGCGTCGCCGACGTCGTCGCGTCGTCGCGTCGTCGCGTCGTCGACGTCGTCGTCGCGTCGTCGCGTCGTCGACGTCGACGTCGTCGCGTCGTCGCGTCGTCGCGTCGTCGCGTCGTCGCGTCGCCGACGTCGCGTCGTCGGCGTCGTCGCGTCGCCGACGTCGGCGTCGTCGCGTCGTCGCGTTGTCGTCGTCGCGTCGTCGACGTCGTCGCGTCGTCGCGTCGTCGCGGCGTCGCGGCGTCGTTGACGTCGTCGCGTCGTCGCGTCGTCGACGTCGCGTCGTCGACGTCGTCGCGTTGTCGACGTCGTCGCGTCGTCGCGTCGTCGCGTCATAGACGTCTCGTCGTCGCGTCGTCGCGTCGTCGACGTCGCGTCGTCGCGTCGTCGCGTCGTCGTCGTCGTCGCGTCGTCGCGTCGCGTCGTCGCGTCGTCGCGTCGTCGACGTTGACGTCGTCGCGTCGTCGACGTCGTCGTCGCGTCGTCGACGTCGACGTCGTCGCGTCGTCGCGTCGTCGCGTCGTCGACGACGCGTCGTCGACGTCGTCGCGTCGTCGCGTCGTCGCGTCGACGTCGTCGCGTCGTCGACGTCGACGTCGCGTCGTCGATGTCGTCGCGTCATAGACGTCTCGTCGTCACGTCGTCGCGTCGTCGCGTCGTCGACGTCGCGTCGTCGACGTCGTCGCGTCGTCGCGTCGTCGCGTCGCCGACGTCGCGTCGTCGGCGTCGTCGCGTCGCCGACGTCGCGTGGTCGGCGTCGTCGCGTCGTCGCGTCGTCGTCGTCGCGTCGTCGACGTCGATGTCGTCGCGTCGTCGACGTCCTCGCGTCGTCGCGTCGTCGCGTCGTCGACGTCGACGTCGCGTCGTCGACGTCGTCGCGTCGTCGCGTCGTCGCGTCGTCGACGTCTCGTCGTCGACGTCGTCGCGTCGTCGCGTCGTCGCGTCGTCGTCGTCGCGTCGTCGACGTCGACGTCGTCGCGTCGTCGCGTCGTCAACTTCGTCGCGACGTCGCGTCGTCGTCGTCGCGTCGTCGCGTCGTCGTCGTCGCGTCGTCGATGTCCTCGCGTCGTCGCGTCGTCGCGTCGCCGACGTCGCGTCGTCGACGTCGCGTCGTCGAAGTCGACGTCGTCGCGTCGTCGCGTCGATGTAGCGTCGTCGACGTCGCGTCGTCGCGTCGTCGACGTCGTCGCGTCGTCGTCGTCGCGTCGTCGCGTTGTCGCGTCATAGACGTCTCGTCGTCACATCGTCGCGTCGTCGCGTCGTCGACGTCGCGTCGTCGACGTCGCGTCGTCGAAGTCAACGTCGTCGCGTCGTCGCGTCGATGTCGCGTTGTCGACGTCGCG
Source organism: Gavia stellata (assembly GCF_030936135.1). NCBI lineage: Eukaryota > Metazoa > Chordata > Aves > Gaviiformes > Gaviidae > Gavia > Gavia stellata. The sequence goes on along the minus strand of NW_026776773.1, from coordinate 41,738 downwards.
ACGTCGCGTCGTCGACGTCGTCGCGTCGTCGTCGTCGCGTCGTCGCGTCGTCGCGTCGTCGACGTCCTCGCGTCGTCGCGTCGTCGTGTCGTCGCGTCCTCGACGTCGACGTCGTCGCGTCGTCGACGTCATCGCGTCGTCGAGTCGTCGTCGTCGTGTCGTCGCGTCGTCGACGTCAACGTCGTCGCGTCGTCGCGTCGTCGCGTCATAGACGTCTCGTCGTCGCGTCGTCGCGTCGTCGCGTCGTCGCGCCGTCGACGTCGCGTCGTCGCGTCGTCGCGCCGTCGACGTCGCGTCGTCGCGTCGTCGCGTCGCGTCGTCGCGTCGTCAACGTCGTCGCGTCGTCGCGTCGTCGCGTCATCGACGTCGACTTCGATGCGTCGTCGCGTCGCCTACGTTGCGTCGTCGACGTCGTCGCGTCATCGCGTCGCCGACTTCGCGTCGCCGACGTCGTCGCGTCGTCGCGTCGTCGCGTCGTCGACGTCGTCGTCGCGTCGTCGCGTCGTCGACGTCGACGTCGTCGCATCGTCGCGTCGTCGTCGTCGACGTCGCGTCGTCGACGTCGCTGCGTCGTCGCGTCGTCGACGTCGTCGTCGCGTCGTCGACGTCGCGTCGTCGACGTCGCGTCGTCGACGTCGTCGCGTCGTCGCGTCATCGTCGTCGACGTCGCGTCGTCGACGTCGCTGCGTCGTCGCGTCGTCGACGTCGTCGTCGCGTCGTCGACGTCGCGTCGTCGACGTCGACGTCGTCGCGTCGTCGCGTCGCGTCGTCGCGTCGTCGCGTCGCCGACGTCGTCGCGTCGTCGCGTCGTCGCGTCGTCGCGTCGTCGTCGTCGTCGCGTCGCGTCGTCGCGTCGTCGCGTCATAGACGTCTCGTCGTCGCGTCGTCGCGTCGTCGCGTCGTCGACGTCGCGTCGTCGCATCGTCGACGTCGTCGCGTCGTCGCGTCGCGTCGTCGCGTCGTCGCGTCGCCGACGTCGCGTCGTCGTCGTCGCGTCGTCGCGTCGTCGACGTCGTCGCGTCGTCGCGTCGTCGACGTTGCGTCGTCGACGTCGTCGCGTCGTCGCGTCGTCGCGTCGCGTCGTCGCGTCGTCGCGTCGTCGACGTCGACGTCGTCGCGTCGTCGACGTCGTCGTCGCGTCGTCGACGTCGACGTCGTCGCGTTGTCGCGTCGTCGACGACGCGTCGTCGACGTCGTCGCGTCGTCGACGTCGACGTCGCGTCGTCGATGTCGTCGCGTCATAGACGTCTCGTCGTCACGTCGTCGCGTCGTCGCGTCGTCGACGTCGCGTCGTCGACGTCGCGTCGTCGCGTCGTCGCGTCGCCGACGTCGCGTCGTCGACGTCGCGTCGTCGAAGTCGACGTCGTCGCGTCGTCGCGTCGATGTCGCGTCGTCGACGTCGCGTCGTCGCGTCGTCGCGTCGTCGCGTCATAGACGTCTCGTCGTCGCGTCGTCGCGTCGTCGCGTCGTCGCGCCGTCGACGTCGTGTCGTCGCGTCGCGTCGTCGCGTCGTCGCGTCGTCAACGTCGTCGCGTCGTCGCGTCGTCGCGTCATCGACGTCGACTTCGATGCATCGTCGCGTCGCCTACGTTGCGTCGTCGACGTCGTCGCGTCGTCGCGTCGCCGACTTCGCGTCGTCGACGTCGTCGTCGCGTCGTCGCGTCGTCGACGTCGACGTCGTCGCGTCGTCGCGTCGTCGACGTCGACGTCGCGTCGTCGACGTTGTCGCGTCGTCGCGTCGTCGCGTCGTCGTCGTCGACGTCGCGTCGTCGACGTCGCCGCGTCGTCGCGTCGTCGCGTCGTCGACGTCGCGTCGTCGACGTCATCGCGTCGTCGCGTCGTTGACGTCGACGTCGTCGCGTCGTCGCGTCGCTGACGTCGCGTCGTCGGCGTCGTCACGTCGCCGGCGTCGGCGTCGTCGCGTCGTCGCGTTGTCGTCGTCGCGTCGTCGACGTCGTCGCGTCGTCGCGTCGTCGCGGCGTCGCGGCGTCGTTGACGTCGTCGCGTCGTCGCGTCGTCGACGTCGCGTCGTCGACGTCATCGCGTCGTCGACGTCGTCGCGTCGTCGCGTCGTCGACGTCGTCGCTTCGTCGCGTCGTCGCGTCGTCGACGTCGTCGCTTTGTCGCGTCGTCGACGTCGAGTCGTCGCGTCGGTGACGTCGCGTCGTCGACGTCGCGTCGTCGCGTCGTCGCGTCGTCGACGTCGCGTCGTCGACGTCGCGTCGTCGAAGTCGACGTCGTCGCGTCGTCGCGTCGATGTCGCGTCGTCGACGTCACGTCGTCGCGTCGTCGACGTCGTCGCGTCGTCATTGTCGCGTCGTCGCGTCGTCGCGTCATAGACGTCTCGTCGTCACATCGTCGCGTCGTCGCGTCATTGACGTCGCGTCGTCGCGTCGTCGCGTCGTCGCGTCGTCGTCGTCGCGTCGTCGTCGTCGCGTCGTCGCGTAGTCGACGTCGACGTCGTCGCGTCGTCGCGTCGTCGACGTCGTCGCGTCATAGACGTCTCGTCGTCACGTCGTCGCGTCGTCGCGTCGTCGAAGTCGCGTCGTCGCGTCGTCGCGTCGTCGACGTCGCGTCGTCGTCGTCGCGTCGTCGCGTCGATGTCGCGTCGTCGACGTCGCGTCGTCGCGTCGTCGACGTCGTCGCGTCGTCGTCGTCGCGTCGTCGCGTCGTCGCGTCGTCGACGTCAACGTCGTCGCGTCGTCGCGTCGTCGCGTCATAGACGTCTCGTCGTCGCGTCGTCGCGTCGTCGCGTCGTCGACGCCGCGTCGTCGCGTCGTCGACGTCGTCGCGTCGTCGCGTCGCGTCGTCGCGTCGTCGCGTCGCCGACGTCGCGTCGTCGATGTCGTCGCGTCGTCGCGTCGTCGACTTCGTCGCGACGTCGCGTCGTCGTCGTCGCGTCGTCGCGTCGTCGACGTCGTCGCGTCATAGACGTCTCGTCGTCACGTCGTCGCGTCGTCGCGTCGTCGACGTCGCGTCGTCGACGTCGTCGCGTCGTCGCGTCGTCGCGTCGCCGACGTCGCGTCGTCGGCGTCGTCGCGTCGCCGACGTCGCGTGGTCGGCGTCGTCGCGTCGTCGCGTCGTCGTCGTCGCGTCGTCGACGTCGATGTCGTCGCGTCGTCGCGTCGTCGCGTCGTCGACGTCGCGTCGTCGACGTCCTCGCGTCGTCGCGTCGTCGCGTCGTCGACGTCGACGTCGCGTCGTCGACCTCGTCGCGTCGTCGCTTCGTCGCGTCGTCGACGTCTCGTCGTCGACGTCGTCGCGTCGTCGCGTCGTCGCGTCGTCGTCGTCGCGTCGTCGACGTCGACGTCGTCGCGTCGTCGCGTCGTCAACTTCGTCGCGACGTCGCGTCGTCGTCGTCGCGTCGTCGCGTCGTCGACGTCGCGTCGTCGATGTCCTCGCGTCGTCGCGTCGTCGCGTCGCCGACGTCGCGTCGTCGACGTCGCGTCGTCGAAGTCGACGTCGTCGCGTCGTCGCGTCGATGTCGCGTCGTCGACGTCGCGTCGTCGCGTCGTCGACGTCGTCGCGTCGTCGTCGTCGCGTCGTCGCGTTGTCGCGTCATAGACGTCTCGTCGTCACATCGTCGCGTCGTCGCGTCGTCGACGTCGCGTCGTCGACGTCGCGTCGTCGAAGTCAACGTCGTCGCGTCGTCGCGTCGATGTCGCGTTGTCGACGTCGCGTCGTCGCGTCGTCGACGTCGTCGCGTCGTCGTCGTCGCGTCGTCGCGTCGTCGCGTCGTCGACGTCCTCGCGTCGTCGCGTCGTCGTGTCGTTGCGTCCTCGACGTCGACGTCGTCGCGTCGTCGACGTCATCGCGTCGTCGCGTCGTCGTCGTCGTGTCGTCGCGTCGTCGACGTCAACGTCGTCGCGTCGTCGCGTCGTCGCGTCATAGACGTCTCGTCGTCGCGTCGTCGCGTCGTCGCGTCGTCGCGCCGTCGACGTCGCGTCGTCGCGTCGTCGCGTCGTCGACGTCGCGTCGTCGCGTCGCGTCGTCGCGTCGTCGCGTCGTCAACGTCGTCGCGTCGTCGCGTCGTCGCGTCATCGACGTCGACTTCGATGCGTCGTCGCGTCGCCTACGTTGCGTCGTCGACGTCGTCGCGTCGTCGCGTCGCCGACTTCGCGTCGCCGACGTCGTCGCGTTGTCGCGTCGTCGCGTCGTCGACGTCGTCGTCGCGTCGTCGCGTCGTCGACGTCGACGTCGTCGCGTCATAGACGTCTCGTCGTCACGTCGTCGCAGCGTCGCGTCGTCGCGTCGTCGCGTCGTCGACGTCGCGTCGTCGTCGTCGCGTCGTCGCGTTGTCGACGTCATCGCGTCGTCGCGTCGTCGTCGTCGTCGCGTCATCGACGTCGCATCGTCGACGTCGTCGCGTCGTCGCGTCGTCGCGTCGTCGACGTCGACGTAGCGTCGTCGTCGTCGTCGCGTCGTCGACGTCGTCGTCGCGTCGTCGCGTCGTCGACGTCGACGTCGTCGCGTCGTCACGTCGTCGCGTCGTCGACGTCGCATCGTCGACGTCGCGTCGTCGACGTCGACGTCGTCGCGTCGTCGTCGTCGCGTCGTCGACGTCGACTTCGTCGCGTCGTCGACTTTGTCGCGATGTCGCGTCGTCGTCGTCGCGTCGTCGCGTCGTCGACGTCGCGTCGTCGACGATGACGTCGCGTCGTCGCGTCGTCGTGTCGTCGCCACGTCGACGTCGCGTCGACGTCGTCGCGTCGTCGCGTCGTCGACGTCGACGTCGTCGCGTCGTCGCGTCGTCGACGTCGACGTCGTCGCGTCGTCGACGTCGTCGCGTCGTCGCGTCGTCGTCGTCGTGTCGTCGCGTCGTCGACGTCAACGTCGTCGCGTCGTCGCGTCGTCGCGTCATAGACGTCTCGTCGTCGCGTCGTCGCGTCGTCGCGTCGTCGACGTCGCATCGTCGCGTCGTCGCGTCGTCGCGTCGTCGACGTCGTGTCGTCGCGTCGCGTCGTCGCGTCGTCGCGTCGTCAACATCGTCGCGTCGTCGCGTCGTCGCGTTGTCGACGTCGACTTAGATGCGTCGTCGCGTCGCCTACGTTGCGTCGTCGACGTCGTCACGTCGTCGCGTCGCCGACTTCGCGTCGCCGACGTCGTCGCGTCGTCGCGTCGTCGCGTCGTCGACGTCGTCGTCGCGTCGTCGCGTCGTCGATGTCGACGTCGCGTCGTCGCGTCGTCGACGTCGACGTCGCGTCGTCGACGTCGTCGCGTCGTCGCGTCGTCGCGTCGTCGACGTCGCGTCGTCGACGTCGTCGCGTCGTCGCGTCGTCGACGTCGTCGTCGCGTCGTCGTCGTCGCGTCGTCGACGACGCGTAGTCGACGTCGTCGCGTCGTCGCGTCGACGTCGCCGCGTCGTTGACGTCGACGTCGCGTCGTCGATGTCGTCGCGTCATAGACGTCTCGTCGTTATGTCGTCGCGTCGTCGCGTCGTCGCGTCGTCCCGTTGTCGACGTCGCGTCGTCGTCGTCGTCGCGTCGTCGCGTCGTCGTCGTCGTCGCGTCGTCGACGTCGTCGTCGCGTCGTCGTCGTCGCGTCGTCGACGACGCGTAGTCGACGTCGTCGCGTCGTCGCGTCGACGACGCCGCGTCGTTGACGTCGACGTCGCGTCGTCGATGTCGTCGCGTCATAGACGTCTCGTCGTTATGTCGTCGCGTCGTCGCGTCGTCGCGTCGTCCCGTTGTCGACGTCGCGTCGTCGTCGTCGTCGCGTCGTCGCGTCGTCGCGTCGTCGCGTCGCCGACGTCGCGTCGTCGGCGTCGTCGCGTCGTCGCGTTGTCGTCGTCGCGTCGTCGACGTCGTCGCGTCGTCGCGTCGTCGCGTCGTCGCGGCGTCGTTGACGTCGTCGCGTCGTCGCGTCGTCGACGTCGCGTCGTCGACGTCATCGCGTCGTCGACGTCGTCGCGTCGTCGCGTCGTCGCGTCGTCGCGTCGTCGTCGTCGTCGCGTCGCGTCGTCGCGTCGTCGCGTCATAGACGTCTCGTCGTCGCGTCGTCGCGTCGTCGCGTCGTCGACGTCGCGTCGTCGCGTCGTCGACATCGTCGCGTCGTCGCGTCGTCGCGTCGCGTCGTCGCGTCGCCGACGTCGCGTCGTCGACGTCGTCGCGACGTTGCGTCGTCGTCGTCGCGTCGTCGACGTCGTCGCGTCGTCGCGTCGTCGACGTCGCGTCGTCGACGTCGTCGCGTCGTCGCGTCGTCGCGTCGTCGCGTCGTCGCGTCGCGTCGTCGCGTCGTCGCGTCGTCGACGTCGACGTCGTCGCGACGTCGACGTCGACGTCGTCGCGTCGTCGCGTCGTCGACGACGCGTCGTCGACGACGCGTCGTCGACGTCGTCGCGTCGTCGACGTCGACGTCGCGTCGTCGATGTCGTCGCGTCATAGACGTCTCGTCGTCACGTCGTCGCGTCGTCGCGTCGTCGACGTCGCGTCGTCGACGTCGCGTCGTCGCGTCGTCGCGTCGCCGACGTCGCGTCGTCGACGTCGCGTCGTCGAAGTCGACGTCGTCGCGTCGTCGCGTCGATGTCGCGTCGTCGACGTCGCGTCGTCGCGTCGTCGCGTCGTCGCGTCATAGACGTCTCGTCGTCGCGTCGTCGCGTCGTCGCGTCGTCGCGCCGTCGACGTCGTGTCGTCGCGTCGCGTCGTCGCGTCGTCGCGTCGTCAACGTCGTCGCGTCGTCGCGTCGTCGCGTCATCGACGTCGACTTCGATGCATCGTCGCGTCGCCTACGTTGCGTCGTCGACGTCGTCGCGTCGTCGCGTCGCCGACTTCGCGTCGCCGACGTCGTCGCGTCGTCGCGTCGTCGCGTCGTCGACGTCGTCGTCGCGTCGTCGCGTCGTCGACGTCGACGTCGTCGCGTCGTCGACGTCGACGTCGCGTCGTCGACGTTGTCGCGTCGTCGCGTCGTCGCGTCGTCGTCGTCGACGTCGCGTCGTCGACGTCGCCGCGTCGTCGCGTCGTCGACGTCGTCGCGTCGTCGCGTCGTCGACGTCGACGTCGTCGCGTCGTCGCGTCGCCGACGTCGCGTCGTCGGCGTCGTCGCGTCGCCGACGTCGGCGTCGTCGCGTCGTCGCGTCGTCGACGTCGTCGCTTCGTCGCGTCGTCGCGTCGTCGACGTCGTCGCGTCGTCGCGTCGTCGACGTCGCGTCGTCGACGTCGCGTCGTCGAAGTCGACGTCGTCGTGTCGTCGCGTCGATGTCGCGTCGTCGACGTCACGTCGTCGCGTCGTCGACGTCGTCGCGTCGTCATTGTCGCGTCGTCGCGTCGTCGCGTCATAGATGTCTCGTCGTCACATCGTCGCGTCGTCGCGTCATTGACGTCGCGTCGTCGCGTCGTCGCGTCGTCGCGTCGTCGTCGTCGCGTCGTCGTCGTCGCGTCGTCGCGTCGTCGACGTCGACGTCGTCGCGTCGTCGCGTCGTCGACGTCGTCGCGTCATAGACGTCTCGTCGTCACGTCGTCGCGTCGTCGCGTCGTCGAAGTCGCGTCGTCGCGTCGTCGCGTCGTCGACGTCGCGTCATCGTCGTCGCGTCGCCGCGTCGATGTCGCGTCGTCGACGTCGCGTCGTCGCGTCGTCGACGTCGTCGCGTCGTCGTCGTCGCGTCGTCGCGTCGTCGCGTCGTCGACGTCAACGTCGTCGCGTCGTCGCGTCGTCGCGTCATAGACGTCTCGTCGTCGCGTCGTCGCGTCGTCGACGTCGCGTCGTCGCGTCGTCGACGTCGTCGCGTCGTCGCGTCGCGTCGTCGCGTCGTCGCGTCGCCGACGTCGCGTCGTCGATGTCGTCGCGTCGTCGCGTCGTCGACTTCGTCGCGACGTCGCGTCGTCGTCGTCGCGTCGTCGCGTCGTCGACGTCGCGTCGTCGCGTCGTCGACGTCGTCGCGTCGTCGCGTCGTCGCGTCGTCGACGTTGCGTCGTCGACGTCGTCGCGTCGTCGACGTCGTCGCGTCGTCGCGTCGTCGACGTCGCGTCGTCGCGTCGTCGCGTCGTCGTCGTCGTCGCGTCGTCGCGTCGCGTCGTCGCATCGTCGTGTCGTCGACGTTGACGTCGTCGCGTCGTCGACGTCGTCGTCGCGTCGTCGCGTCGTCGCGTCGACGTCGTCGCGTCGTCGCGTCGCCGACGTCGCGTCGTCGATGTCGTCGCGTCGTCGCGTCGTCGACTTCGTCGCGACGTCGCGTCGTCGTCGTCGCGTCGTCGCGTCGTCGACGTCGCGTCGTCGCGTCGTCGACGTCGTCGCGTCGTCGCGTCGTCGCGTCGTCGACGTTGCGTCGTCGACGTCGTCGCGTCGTCGACGTCGCGTCGTCGCGTCGTCGCGTCGTCGTCGTCGTCGCGTCGTCGCATCGCGTCGTCGCATCGTCGTGTCGTCGACGTTGACGTCGTCGCGTCGTCGACGTCGTCGTCGCGTCGTCGCGTCGTCGCGTCGACGTCGTCGCGTCGTTGACGTCGACGTCGCGTCGTCGATGTCGTCGCGTCATAGACGTCTCGTCGTCGCGGCGTCGTCGTCGCGTCGTCGACGTCGATGTCGTTGCGTCGTCGCGTCGTCGACGTCGCGTCGTCGACGTCGTCGCGTCGTCGCGTCGTCGCGTCGTCGACGTCTCGTCGTCGACGTCGTCGCGTCGTCGCGTCGTCGCGTCGTCGTCGTCGCGTCGTCGACGTCGACGTCGTCGCGTCGTCGCGTCGTCAACTTCGTCGCGACGTCGCGTCGTCGTCGTCGCGTCGTCGCGTCGTCGACGTCGACGTCGCGTCGTCGACGTCAACGTCGTCGCGTCGTCGACGTCGCGTCGTCGATGTCCTCGCGTCGTCGCGTCGTCGCGTCGCCGACATCGCGTCGTCGACGTCGCGTCGTCGAAGTCGACGTCGTCGCGTCGTCGCGTCGATGTCGCGTCGTCGACGTCGCGTCGTCGCGTCGTCGACGTCGTCGCGTCGTCGTCGTCGCGTCGTCGCGTTGTCGCGTCATAGACGTCTCGTCGTCACATCGTCGCGTCGTCGCGTCGTCGACGTCGCGTCGTCGACGTCGCGTCGTCGAAGTCAACGTCGTCGCGTCGTCGCGTCGTCGATGTCGTCGTCGCGTCGTCGACGTCGCGTCGTCGACGTCGACGTCGTCGCGTCGTCGCGTCGTCGCGTCGTCGACGACGCGTCGTCGACGTCGTCGCGTCATAGACGTCTCGTCGTCGCGTCGTCGCGTCGTCGCGTCGTCGCGTCGTCGCGTTGTCGACGTCGCGTCGTCGTCGCGTCGTCGCGTCGTCGCGTCACCGACGTCGCGTCGTCGACGTCGTCGCGTCGTCGCGTCGTCCCGTTGTCGACGTCGCGTCGTCGACGTCGTCGCGTCGTCACGTCGTCGTCGTCGCGTCGTCGCGTCGTCGACGTCAACGTCGTCGCGTCGTCGCGTCGTCGCGTCATAGACGTCTCGTCGTCGCGTCGTCGCGTCGTCGCGTCGTCGACGTCGTCGCGTCGTCGCGTCGCGTCGTCGCGTCGCCGACGTCGACGACGTCGCGTCGTCGCGTCGTTGTCGTCGCGTCGTCGACGTCGACGTCGTCGCGTCGTCGCGTCGTTGACTTCGTCGCGACGTCGCGTCGTCGTCGTCACGTCGTCGCGTCGTCGACGTCGCGTCGTCGCATCGTCGCGTCGTCGACGTCGTCGCGTCGTCGCGTCGTCGTCGCGTCGTCGACTTCGTCGCGACGTCGCGTCGTCGTCGTCACGTCGTCGCGTCGTCGACGTCGCGTCGTCGCATCGTCGCGTCGTCGACGTCGTCGCGTCGTCGCGTCGTCGTCGCGTCGTCGACGTCGCGTTGTCGACGTCGTCGCGTCGTCGACGTCGTCATGTCGTCGCGTCGTCGCGTCATCGACGTCACGTCGTCGCGTCGTCGCGTCGTCGCGTCGTCGTCGCGTCGCGTCGTCGCGTCGTCGCGTCGTCGACGTCGTCGCGTCGTCGACGTCGACGTCGCGTCGTCGACGTCGACGTCGTCGCGTCGTCGCGTCGTCGACGACGCGTCGTCGACGTCGTCGCGTCGTCGCGTCGTCGACGTCGCGTCGTCGTCGCGTCGTCGCGTCGTCGCGTCGTCCCGTTGTCGACGTCGCGTCGTCGTCGACGTCGCGTCGTCGCGTCGTCGTCGTCGTCGCGTCATCGACGTCGCATCGTCGACGTCGTCGCGTCGTCGCGTCGACGTCGACGTAGCGTCGTCGTCGTCGTCGCGTCGTCGACGTCGTCGTCGCGTCGTCGCGTCGTCGCGTCGTCGACGTCGACGTCGTCGCGTCGTCGCGTCGTCGCGTCGTCGACGTCGCGTCGTCGACGTCGACGTCGTCGCGTCGTCGCGTCGTCGACGTCGACGTCGTCGCGTCGTCGCGTCGTCGCGTCGTCGTCGTCGCGTCGTCGACGCCGACTTCGTCGCGTCGTCGACTTTGTCGCGACGTCGCGTCGTCGTCGCGTCGTCGCGTCGTCGACGTCCTCGCGTCGTCGCGTCGTCGCGACGTCGACGTCGCGTCGACGTCGTCGCGTCGTCGACGTCGACGTCGTCGCGTCGTCGCGTCATCGTCGTCGTGTCGTCGCGTCGTCGACGTCAACGTCGTCGCGTCGTCGCGTCGTCGCGTCATAGACGTCTCGTCGTCGCGTCGTCGCGTCGTCGCGTCGTCGCGCCGTCGACGTCGCGTCGTCGCGTCGTCGCGTCGTCAACGTCGTCGCGTCGTCGCGTCGTCGCGTCATCGACGTCGACTTCGATGCGTCGTCGCGTCGCCTACGTTGCGTCGTCGACGTCGTCGCGTCGTCGCGTCGCCGACTTCGCGTCGCCGACGTCGTCGCGTCGTCGCGTCGTCGCGTCGTCGACGTCGTCGTCGCGTCGTCGCGTCGTCGACGTCGACGTCGTCGCGTCGTCGCGTCGTCGCGTCGTCGCGTCGCCGACGTCGCGTCGTCGGCGTCGTCGCGTCGCCGACGTCGGCGTCGTCGCGTCGTCGCGTTGTCGTCGTCGCGTCGTCGACGTCGTCGCGTCGTCGCGGCGTCGCGGCGTCGCGGCGTCGTTGACGTCGTCGCGTCGTCGCGTCGTCGACGTCGCGTCGTCGACGTCGTCGCGTCGTCGACGTCGTCGCGTCGTCGCGTCGTCGTCGTCGTCGCGTCGCGTCGTCGCGTCGTCGCGTCATAGACGTCTCGTCGTCGCGTCGTCGCGTCGTCGCGTCGCCGACGTCGCGTCGTCGACGTCGTCGCGACGTCGCGTCGTCGTCGTCGCGTCGTCGCGTCGTCGACGTCGTCGCGTCGTCGCGTCGTCGCGTCATCGACGTCGACTTCGATGCGTCGTCGCGTCGCCTACGTTGCGTCGTCGACGTCGTCGCGTCGTCGCGTCGCCGACTTCGCGTCGCCGACGTCGTCGCGTCGTCGCGTCGTCGTCGCGTCGTCGCGTCGTCGACGTCGACGTCGTCGCGTCGTCGCGTCGTCGCGTCGTCGCGTCGCCGACGTCGCGTCGTCGGCGTCGTCGCGTCGCCGACGTCGGCGTCGTCGCGTCGTCGCGTTGTCGTCGTCGCGTCGTCGACGTCGTCGCGTCGTCGCGTCGTCGCGGCGTCGCGGCGTCGTTGACGTCGTCGCGTCGTCGCGTCGTCGACGTCGCGTCGTCGACGTCGTCGCGTCGTCGACGTCGTCGCGTCGTCGCGTCGTCGTCGTCGTCGCGTCGTGTCGTCGCGTCGTCGCGTCATAGACGTCTCGTCGTCGCGTCGTCGCGTCGTCGCGTCGTCGACGTCGCGTCGTCGACGTCGTCGCGTCGTCGCGTCGTCGCGTCGCCGACGTCGCGTCGTCGGCGTCGTCGCGTCGCCGACGTCGCGTGGTCGGCGTCGTCGCGTCGTCGCGTCGTCGTCGTCGCGTCGTCGACGTCGATGTCGTCGCGTCGTCGACGTCCTCGCGTCGTCGCGTCGTCGCGTCGTCGACGTCGACGTCGCGTCGTCGACGTCGTCGCGTCGTCGCGTCGTCGCGTCGTCGACGTCTCGTCGTCGACGTCGTCGCGTCGTCGCGTCGTCGCGTCGTCGTCGTCGCGTCGTCGACGTCGACGTCGTCGCGTCGTCGCGTCGTCAACTTCGTCGCGACGTCGCGTCGTCGTCGTCGCGTCGTCGCGTCGTCGTCGTCGCGTCGTCGATGTCCTCGCGTCGTCGCGTCGTCGCGTCGCCGACGTCGCGTCGTCGACGTCGCGTCGTCGAAGTCGACGTCGTCGCGTCGTCGCGTCGATGTAGCGTCGTCGACGTCGCGTCGTCGCGTCGTCGACGTCGTCGCGTCGTCGTCGTCGCGTCGTCGCGTTGTCGCGTCATAGACGTCTCGTCGTCACATCGTCGCGTCGTCGCGTCGTCGACGTCGCGTCGTCGACGTCGCGTCGTCGAAGTCAACGTCGTCGCGTCGTCGCGTCGATGTCGCGTTGTCGACGTCGCGACGTCGCGTCGTCGACGTCGTCGCGTCGTCGTCGTCGCGTCGTCGCGTCGTCGCGTCGTCGACGTCCTCGCGTCGTCGCGTCGTCGTGTCGTCGCGTCCTCGACGTCGACGTCGTCGCGTCGTCGACGTCATCGCGTCGTCGAGTCGTCGTCGTCGTGTCGTCGCGTCGTCGACGTCAACGTCGTCGCGTCGTCGCGTCGTCGCGTCATAGACGTCTCGTCGTCGCGTCGTCGCGTCGTCGCGTCGTCGCGCCGTCGACGTCGCGTCGTCGCGCCGTCGCGCCGTCGACGTCGCGTCGTCGCGTCGTCGCGTCGCGTCGTCGCGTCGTCAACGTCGTCGCGTCGTCGCGTCGTCGCGTCATCGACGTCGACTTCGATGCGTCGTCGCGTCGCCTACGTTGCGTCGTCGACGTCGTCGCGTCATCGCGTCGCCGACTTCGCGTCGCCGACGTCGTCGCGTCGTCGCGTCGTCGCGTCGTCGACGTCGTCGTCGCGTCGTCGCGTCGTCGACGTCGACGTCGTCGCATCGTCGCGTCGTCGTCGTCGACGTCGCGTCGTCGACGTCGCTGCGTCGTCGCGTCGTCGACGTCGTCGTCGCGTCGTCGACGTCGCGTCGTCGACGTCGCGTCGTCGACGTCGTCGCGTCGTCGCGTCATCGTCGTCGACGTCGCGTCGTCGACGTCGCTGCGTCGTCGCGTCGTCGACGTCGTCGTCGCGTCGTCGACGTCGCGTCGTCGACGTCGACGTCGTCGCGTCGTCGCGTCGCGTCGTCGCGTCGTCGCGTCGCCGACGTCGTCGCGTCGTCGCGTCGTCGCGTCGTCGTCGTCGTCGCGTCGCGTCGTCGCGTCGTCGCGTCATAGACGTCTCGTCGTCGCGTCGTCGCGTCGTCGCGTCGTCGACGTCGCGTCGTCGCATCGTCGACGTCGTCGCGTCGTCGCGTCGCGTCGTCGCGTCGTCGCGTCGCCGACGTCGCGTCGTCGTCGTCGCGTCGTCGCGTCGTCGACGTCGTCGCGTCGTCGCGTCGTCGACGTTGCGTCGTCGACGTCGTCGCGTCGTCGCGTCGTCGCGTCGCGTCGTCGCGTCGTCGCGTCGTCGACGTCGACGTCGTCGCGTCGTCGACGTCGTCGTCGCGTCGTCGACGTCGACGTCGTCGCGTTGTCGCGTCGTCGACGACGCGTCGTCGACGTCGTCGCGTCGTCGACGTCGACGTCGCGTCGTCGATGTCGTCGCGTCATAGACGTCTCGTCGTCACGTCGTCGCGTCGTCGCGTCGTCGACGTCGCGTCGTCGACGTCGCGTCGTCGCGTCGTCGCGTCGCCGACGTCGCGTCGTCGACGTCGCGTCGTCGAAGTCGACGTCGTCGCGTCGTCGCGTCGATGTCGCGTCGTCGACGTCGCGTCGTCGCGTCGTCGCGTCGTCGCGTCATAGACGTCTCGTCGTCGCGTCGTCGCGTCGTCGCGTCGTCGCGCCGTCGACGTCGTGTCGTCGCGTCGCGTCGTCGCGTCGTCGCGTCGTCAACGTCGTCGCGTCGTCGCGTCGTCGCGTCATCGACGTCGACTTCGATGCATCGTCGCGTCGCCTACGTTGCGTCGTCGACGTCGTCGCGTCGTCGCGTCGCCGACTTCGCGTCGTCGACGTCGTCGTCGCGTCGTCGCGTCGTCGACGTCGACGTCGTCGCGTCGTCGCGTCGTCGACGTCGACGTCGCGTCGTCGACGTTGTCGCGTCGTCGCGTCGTCGCGTCGTCGTCGTCGACGTCGCGTCGTCGACGTCGCCGCGTCGTCGCGTCGTCGCGTCGTCGACGTCGCGTCGTCGACGTCATCGCGTCGTCGCGTCGTTGACGTCGACGTCGTCGCGTCGTCGCGTCGCTGACGTCGCGTCGTCGGCGTCGTCACGTCGCCGGCGTCGGCGTCGTCGCGTCGTCGCGTTGTCGTCGTCGCGTCGTCGACGTCGTCGCGTCGTCGCGTCGTCGCGGCGTCGCGGCGTCGTTGACGTCGTCGCGTCGTCGCGTCGTCGACGTCGCGTCGTCGACGTCATCGCGTCGTCGACGTCGTCGCGTCGTCGCGTCGTCGACGTCGTCGCTTCGTCGCGTCGTCGCGTCGTCGACGTCGTCGCTTTGTCGCGTCGTCGACGTCGAGTCGTCGCGTCGGTGACGTCGCGTCGTCGACGTCGCGTCGTCGCGTCGTCGCGTCGTCGACGTCGCGTCGTCGACGTCGCGTCGTCGAAGTCGACGTCGTCGCGTCGTCGCGTCGATGTCGCGTCGTCGACGTCACGTCGTCGCGTCGTCGACGTCGTCGCGTCGTCATTGTCGCGTCGTCGCGTCGTCGCGTCATAGACGTCTCGTCGTCACATCGTCGCGTCGTCGCGTCATTGACGTCGCGTCGTCGCGTCGTCGCGTCGTCGCGTCGTCGTCGTCGCGTCGTCGTCGTTGCGTCGTCGCGTAGTCGACGTCGACGTCGTCGCGTCGTCGCGTCGTCGACGTCGTCGCGTCATAGACGTCTCGTCGTCACGTCGTCGCGTCGTCGCGTCGTCGAAGTCGCGTCGTCGCGTCGTCGCGTCGTCGACGTCGCGTCGTCGTCGTCGCGTCGTCGCGTCGATGTCGCGTCGTCGACGTCGCGTCGTCGCGTCGTCGACGTCGTCGCGTCGTCGTCGTCGCGTCGTCGCGTCGTCGCGTCGTCGACGTCAACGTCGTCGCGTCGTCGCGTCGTCGCGTCATAGACGTCTCGTCGTCGCGTCGTCGCGTCGTCGCGTCGTCGACGCCGCGTCGTCGCGTCGTCGACGTCGTCGCGTCGTCGCGTCGCGTCGTCGCGTCGTCGCGTCGCCGACGTCGCGTCGTCGATGTCGTCGCGTCGTCGCGTCGTCGACTTCGTCGCGACGTCGCGTCGTCGTCGTCGCGTCGTCGCGTCGTCGACGTCGTCGCGTCATAGACGTCTCGTCGTCACGTCGTCGCGTCGTCGCGTCGTCGACGTCGCGTCGTCGACGTCGTCGCGTCGTCGCGTCGTCGCGTCGCCGACGTCGCGTCGTCGGCGTCGTCGCGTCGCCGACGTCGCGTGGTCGGCGTCGTCGCGTCGTCGCGTCGTCGTCGTCGCGTCGTCGACGTCGATGTCGTCGCGTCGTCGCGTCGTCGCGTCGTCGACGTCGCGTCGTCGACGTCCTCGCGTCGTCGCGTCGTCGCGTCGTCGACGTCGACGTCGCGTCGTCGACCTCGTCGCGTCGTCGCTTCGTCGCGTCGTCGACGTCTCGTCGTCGACGTCGTCGCGTCGTCGCGTCGTCGCGTCGTCGTCGTCGCGTCGTCGACGTCGACGTCGTCGCGTCGTCGCGTCGTCAACTTCGTCGCGACGTCGCGTCGTCGTCGTCGCGTCGTCGCGTCGTCGACGTCGCGTCGTCGATGTCCTCGCGTCGTCGCGTCGTCGCGTCGCCGACGTCGCGTCGTCGACGTCGCGTCGTCGAAGTCGACGTCGTCGCGTCGTCGCGTCGATGTCGCGTCGTCGACGTCGCGTCGTCGCGTCGTCGACGTCGTCGCGTCGTCGTCGTCGCGTCGTCGCGTTGTCGCGTCATAGACGTCTCGTCGTCACATCGTCGCGTCGTCGCGTCGTCGACGTCGCGTCGTCGACGTCGCGTCGTCGAAGTCAACGTCGTCGCGTCGTCGCGTCGATGTCGCGTTGTCGACGTCGCGTCGTCGCGTCGTCGACGTCGTCGCGTCGTCGTCGTCGCGTCGTCGCGTCGTCGCGTCGTCGACGTCCTCGCGTCGTCGCGTCGTCGTGTCGTTGCGTCCTCGACGTCGACGTCGTCGCGTCGTCGACGTCATCGCGTCGTCGCGTCGTCGTCGTCGTGTCGTCGCGTCGTCGACGTCAACGTCGTCGCGTCGTCGCGTCGTCGCGTCATAGACGTCTCGTCGTCGCGTCGTCGCGTCGTCGCGTCGTCGCGCCGTCGACGTCGCGTCGTCGCGTCGTCGCGTCGTCGACGTCGCGTCGTCGCGTCGCGTCGTCGCGTCGTCGCGTCGTCAACGTCGTCGCGTCGTCGCGTCGTCGCGTCATCGACGTCGACTTCGATGCGTCGTCGCGTCGCCTACGTTGCGTCGTCGACGTCGTCGCGTCGTCGCGTCGCCGACTTCGCGTCGCCGACGTCGTCGCGTTGTCGCGTCGTCGCGTCGTCGACGTCGTCGTCGCGTCGTCGCGTCGTCGACGTCGACGTCGTCGCGTCATAGACGTCTCGTCGTCACGTCGTCGCAGCGTCGCGTCGTCGCGTCGTCGCGTCGTCGACGTCGCGTCGTCGTCGTCGCGTCGTCGCGTTGTCGACGTCATCGCGTCGTCGCGTCGTCGTCGTCGTCGCGTCATCGACGTCGCATCGTCGACGTCGTCGCGTCGTCGCGTCGTCGCGTCGTCGACGTCGACGTAGCGTCGTCGTCGTCGTCGCGTCGTCGACGTCGTCGTCGCGTCGTCGCGTCGTCGACGTCGACGTCGTCGCGTCGTCACGTCGTCGCGTCGTCGACGTCGCATCGTCGACGTCGCGTCGTCGACGTCGACGTCGTCGCGTCGTCGTCGTCGCGTCGTCGACGTCGACTTCGTCGCGTCGTCGACTTTGTCGCGATGTCGCGTCGTCGTCGTCGCGTCGTCGCGTCGTCGACGTCGCGTCGTCGACGATGACGTCGCGTCGTCGCGTCGTCGTGTCGTCGCCACGTCGACGTCGCGTCGACGTCGTCGCGTCGTCGCGTCGTCGACGTCGACGTCGTCGCGTCGTCGCGTCGTCGACGTCGACGTCGTCGCGTCGTCGACGTCGTCGCGTCGTCGCGTCGTCGTCGTCGTGTCGTCGCGTCGTCGACGTCAACGTCGTCGCGTCGTCGCGTCGTCGCGTCATAGACGTCTCGTCGTCGCGTCGTCGCGTCGTCGCGTCGTCGACGTCGCATCGTCGCGTCGTCGCGTCGTCGCGTCGTCGACGTCGTGTCGTCGCGTCGCGTCGTCGCGTCGTCGCGTCGTCAACATCGTCGCGTCGTCGCGTCGTCGCGTTGTCGACGTCGACTTAGATGCGTCGTCGCGTCGCCTACGTTGCGTCGTCGACGTCGTCACGTCGTCGCGTCGCCGACTTCGCGTCGCCGACGTCGTCGCGTCGTCGCGTCGTCGCGTCGTCGACGTCGTCGTCGCGTCGTCGCGTCGTCGACGTCGACGTCGCGTCGTCGCGTCGTCGACGTCGACGTCGCGTCGTCGACGTCGTCGCGTCGTCGCGTCGTCGCGTCGTCGACGTCGCGTCGTCGACGTCGTCGCGTCGTCGCGTCGTCGACGTCGTCGTCGCGTCGTCGTCGTCGCGTCGTCGACGACGCGTAGTCGACGTCGTCGCGTCGTCGCGTCGACGTCGCCGCGTCGTTGACGTCGACGTCGCGTCGTCGATGTCGTCGCGTCATAGACGTCTCGTCGTTATGTCGTCGCGTCGTCGCGTCGTCGCGTCGTCCCGTTGTCGACGTCGCGTCGTCGTCGTCGTCGCGTCGTCGCGTCGTCGTCGTCGTCGCGTCGTCGACGTCGTCGTCGCGTCGTCGTCGTCGCGTCGTCGACGACGCGTAGTCGACGTCGTCGCGTCGTCGCGTCGACGACGCCGCGTCGTTGACGTCGACGTCGCGTCGTCGATGTCGTCGCGTCATAGACGTCTCGTCGTTATGTCGTCGCGTCGTCGCGTCGTCGCGTCGTCCCGTTGTCGACGTCGCGTCGTCGTCGTCGTCGCGTCGTCGCGTCGTCGCGTCGTCGCGTCGCCGACGTCGCGTCGTCGGCGTCGTCGCGTCGCCGACGTCGGCGTCGTCGCGTCGTCGCGTTGTCGTCGTCGCGTCGTCGACGTCGTCGCGTCGTCGCGTCGTCGCGTCGTCGCGGCGTCGTTGACGTCGTCGCGTCGTCGCGTCGTCGACGTCGCGTCGTCGACGTCATCGCGTCGTCGACGTCGTCGCGTCGTCGCGTCGTCGCGTCGTCGCGTCGTCGTCGTCGTCGCGTCGCGTCGTCGCGTCGTCGCGTCATAGACGTCTCGTCGTCGCGTCGTCGCGTCGTCGCGTCGTCGACGTCGCGTCGTCGCGTCGTCGACATCGTCGCGTCGTCGCGTCGTCGCGTCGCGTCGTCGCGTCGCCGACGTCGCGTCGTCGACGTCGTCGCGACGTCGCGTCGTCGTCGTCGCGTCGTCGACGTCGTCGCGTCGTCGCGTCGTCGACGTTGCGTCGTCGACGTCGTCGCGTCGTCGCGTCGTCGCGTCGTCGCGTCGCGTCGTCGCGTCGTCGCGTCGTCGACGTCGACGTCGTCGCGACGTCGACGTCGACGTCGTCGCGTCGTCGCGTCGTCGACGACGCGTCGTCGACGACGCGTCGTCGACGTCGTCGCGTCGTCGACGTCGACGTCGCGTCGTCGATGTCGTCGCGTCATAGACGTCTCGTCGTCACGTCGTCGCGTCGTCGCGTCGTCGACGTCGCGTCGTCGACGTCGCGTCGTCGCGTCGTCGCGTCGCCGACGTCGCGTCGTCGACGTCGCGTCGTCGAAGTCGACGTCGTCGCGTCGTCGCGTCGATGTCGCGTCGTCGACGTCGCGTCGTCGCGTCGTCGCGTCGTCGCGTCATAGACGTCTCGTCGTCGCGTCGTCGCGTCGTCGCGTCGTCGCGCCGTCGACGTCGTGTCGTCGCGTCGCGTCGTCGCGTCGTCGCGTCGTCAACGTCGTCGCGTCGTCGCGTCGTCGCGTCATCGACGTCGACTTCGATGCATCGTCGCGTCGCCTACGTTGCGTCGTCGACGTCGTCGCGTCGTCGCGTCGCCGACTTCGCGTCGCCGACGTCGTCGCGTCGTCGCGTCGTCGCGTCGTCGACGTCGTCGTCGCGTCGTCGCGTCGTCGACGTCGACGTCGTCGCGTCGTCGACGTCGACGTCGCGTCGTCGACGTTGTCGCGTCGTCGCGTCGTCGCGTCGTCGTCGTCGACGTCGCGTCGTCGACGTCGCCGCGTCGTCGCGTCGTCGACGTCGTCGCGTCGTCGCGTCGTCGACGTCGACGTCGTCGCGTCGTCGCGTCGCCGACGTCGCGTCGTCGGCGTCGTCGCGTCGCCGACGTCGGCGTCGTCGCGTCGTCGCGTCGTCGACGTCGTCGCTTCGTCGCGTCGTCGCGTCGTCGACGTCGTCGCGTCGTCGCGTCGTCGACGTCGCGTCGTCGACGTCGCGTCGTCGAAGTCGACGTCGTCGTGTCGTCGCGTCGATGTCGCGTCGTCGACGTCACGTCGTCGCGTCGTCGACGTCGTCGCGTCGTCATTGTCGCGTCGTCGCGTCGTCGCGTCATAGACGTCTCGTCGTCACATCGTCGCGTCGTCGCGTCATTGACGTCGCGTCGTCGCGTCGTCGCGTCGTCGCGTCGTCGTCGTCGCGTCGTCGTCGTCGCGTCGTCGCGTCGTCGACGTCGACGTCGTCGCGTCGTCGCGTCGTCGACGTCGTCGCGTCATAGACGTCTCGTCGTCACGTCGTCGCGTCGTCGCGTCGTCGAAGTCGCGTCGTCGCGTCGTCGCGTCGTCGACGTCGCGTCATCGTCGTCGCGTCGCCGCGTCGATGTCGCGTCGTCGACGTCGCGTCGTCGCGTCGTCGACGTCGTCGCGTCGTCGTCGTCGCGTCGTCGCGTCGTCGCGTCGTCGACGTCAACGTCGTCGCGTCGTCGCGTCGTCGCGTCATAGACGTCTCGTCGTCGCGTCGTCGCGTCGTCGACGTCGCGTCGTCGCGTCGTCGACGTCGTCGCGTCGTCGCGTCGCGTCGTCGCGTCGTCGCGTCGCCGACGTCGCGTCGTCGATGTCGTCGCGTCGTCGCGTCGTCGACTTCGTCGCGACGTCGCGTCGTCGTCGTCGCGTCGTCGCGTCGTCGACGTCGTCGCGTCGTCGCGTCGTCGCGTCGTCGACGTTGCGTCGTCGACGTCGTCGCGTCGTCGACGTCGTCGCGTCGTCGCGTCGTCGACGTCGCGTCGTCGCGTCGTCGCGTCGTCGTCGTCGCGTCGTCGCGTCGCGTCGTCGCATCGTCGTGTCGTCGACGTTGACGTCGTCGCGTCGTCGACGTCGTCGTCGCGTCGTCGCGTCGTCGCGTCGACGTCGTCGCGTCGTCGCGTCGCCGACGTCGCGTCGTCGATGTCGTCGCGTCGTCGCGTCGTCGACTTCGTCGCGACGTCGCGTCGTCGTCGTCGCGTCGTCGCGTCGTCGACGTCGCGTCGTCGCGTCGTCGACGTCGTCGCGTCGTCGCGTCGTCGCGTCGTCGACGTTGCGTCGTCGACGTCGTCGCGTCGTCGACGTCGCGTCGTCGCGTCGTCGCGTCGTCGTCGTCGTCGCGTCGTCGCATCGCGTCGTCGCATCGTCGTGTCGTCGACGTTGACGTCGTCGCGTCGTCGACGTCGTCGTCGCGTCGTCGCGTCGTCGCGTCGACGTCGTCGCGTCGTCGACGTCGACGTCGCGTCGTCGATGTCGTCGCGTCATAGACGTCTCGTCGTCGCGGCGTCGTCGTCGCGTCGTCGACGTCGATGTCGTTGCGTCGTCGCGTCGTCGACGTCGCGTCGTCGACGTCGTCGCGTCGTCGCGTCGTCGCGTCGTCGACGTCTCGTCGTCGACGTCGTCGCGTCGTCGCGTCGTCGCGTCGTCGTCGTCGCGTCGTCGACGTCGACGTCGTCGCGTCGTCGCGTCGTCAACTTCGTCGCGACGTCGCGTCGTCGTCGTCGCGTCGTCGCGTCGTCGACGTCGACGTCGCGTCGTCGACGTCAACGTCGTCGCGTCGTCGACGTCGCGTCGTCGATGTCCTCGCGTCGTCGCGTCGTCGCGTCGCCGACATCGCGTCGTCGACGTCGCGTCGTCGAAGTCGACGTCGTCGCGTCGTCGCGTCGATGTCGCGTCGTCGACGTCGCGTCGTCGCGTCGTCGACGTCGTCGCGTCGTCGTCGTCGCGTCGTCGCGTTGTCGCGTCATAGACGTCTCGTCGTCACATCGTCGCGTCGTCGCGTCGTCGACGTCGCGTCGTCGACGTCGCGTCGTCGAAGTCAACGTCGTCGCGTCGTCGCGTCGTCGATGTCGTCGTCGCGTCGTCGACGTCGCGTCGTCGACGTCGACGTCGTCGGCGTCGTCGCGTCGTCGCGTCGTCGACGACGCGTCGTCGACGTCGTCGCGTCATCGACGTCTCGTCGTCGCGTCGTCGCGTCGTCGCGTCGTCGCGTCGTCGCGTTGTCGACGTCGCGTCGGTCGTCCGTCGTCGCGTCGTCGCGTCACCGACGTCGCGTCGTCGACGTCGTCGCGTCGTCGCGTCGTCCCGTTGTCGACGTCGCGTCGTCGACGTCGTCGCGTCGTCACGTCGTCGTCGTCGCGTCGTCGCGTCGTCGACGTCACGTCGTCGCGTCGTCGCGTCGTCGCGTCATAGACGTCTCGTCGTCGCGTCGTCGCGTCGTCGCGTCGTCGACGTCGTCGCGTCGTCGCGTCGCGTCGTCGCGTCGCCGACGTCGACGACGTCGCGTCGTCGCGTCGTTGTCGTCGCGTCGTCGTCGACGTCGTCGCGTCGTCGCGTCGGTTGACTTCGTCGCGACGTCGCGTCGTCGTCGTCACGTCGTCGCGTCGTCGACGTCGCGTCGTCGCATCGTCGCGTCGTCGACGTCGTCGCGTCGTCGCGTCGTCGTCGCGTCGTCGACTTCGTCGCGACGTCGCGTCGTCGTCGTCACGTCGTCGCGTCGTCGACGTCGCGTCGTCGCATCGTCGCGTCGTCGACGTCGTCGCGTCGTCGCGTCGTCGTCGCGTCGTCGACGTCGCGTTGTCGACGTCGTCGCGTCGTCGACGTCGTCATGTCGTCGCGTCGTCGCGTCATCGACGTCACGTCGTCGCGTCGTCGCGTCGTCGCGTCGTCGTCGCGTCGCGTCGTCGCGTCGTCGCGTCGGTCGACGTCGTCGCGTCGTCGACGTCGACGTCGCGTCGTCGACGTCGACGTCGTCGCGTCGTCGCGTCGTCGCGTCGTCGACGACGCGTCGTCGACGTCGTCGCGTCGTCGCGTCGTCGACGTCGCGTCGTCGTCGTCGCGTCGTCGCGTCGTCGCGTCGTCCCGTTGTCGACGTCGCGTCGTCGTCGACGTCGCGTCGTCGCGTCGTCGTCGTCGTCGCGTCATCGACGTCGCATCGTCGACGTCGTCGCGTCGTCGCGTCGACGTCGACGTAGCGTCGTCGTCGTCGTCGCGTCGTCGACGTCGTCGTCGCGTCGTCGCGTCGTCGCGTCGTCGACGTCGACGTCGTCGCGTCGTCGCGTCGTCGCGTCGTCGACGTCGCGTCGTCGACGTCGCGTCGTCGACGTCGACGTCGTCGCGTCGTCGCGTCGTCGACGTCGACGTCGTCGCGTCGTCGCGTCGTCGCGTCGTCGTCGTCGCGTCGTCGACGCCGACTTCGTCGCGTCGTCGACTTTGTCGCGACGTCGCGTCGTCGTCGCGTCGTCGCGTCGTCGACGTCCTCGCGTCGTCGCGTCGTCGCGACGTCGACGTCGCGTCGACGTCGTCGCGTCGTCGACGTCGACGTCGTCGCGTCGTCGCGTCATCGTCGTCGTGTCGTCGCGTCGTCGACGTCAACGTCGTCGCGTCGTCGCGTCGTCGCGTCATAGACGTCTCGTCGTCGCGTCGTCGCGTCGTCGCGTCGTCGCGCCCGTCGACGTCGCGTCGTCGCGTCGTCGCGTCGTCAACGTCGTCGCGTCGTCGCGTCGTCGCGTCATCGACGTCGACTTCGATGCGTCGTCGCGTCGCCTACGTTGCGTCGTCGACGTCGTCGCGTCGTCGCGTCGCCGACTTCGCGTCAGCCGACGTCGTCGCGTCGTCGCGTCGTCGCGTCGTCGACGTCGTCGTCGCGTCGTCGCGTCGTCGACGTCGACGTCGTCGCGTCGTCGCGTCGTCGCGTCGTCGCGTCGCCGACGTCGCGTCGTCGGCGTCGTCGCGTCGCCGACGTCGGCGTCGTCGCGTCGTCGCGGTTGTCGTCGTCGCGTCGTCGACGTCGTCGCGTCGTCGCGGCGTCGCGGCGTCGCGGCGTCGTTGACGTCGTCGCGTCGTCGCGTCGTCGACGTCGCGTCGTCGACGTCGTCGCGTCGTCGACGTCGTCGCGTCGTCGCGTCGTCGTCGTCGTCGCGTCGCGTCGTCGCGTCGTCGCGTCATAGACGTCTCGTCGTCGCGTCGTTCGCGTCGTCGCGTCGCCGACGTCGCGTCGTCGACGTCGTCGCGACGTCGCGTCGTCGTCGTCGCGTCGTCGCGTCGTCGACGTCGTCGCGTCGTCGCGTCGTCGCGTCATCGACGTCGACTTCGATGCGTCGTCGCGTCGCCTACGTTGCGTCGTCGACGTCGTCGCGTCGTCGCGTCGCCGACTTCGCGTCGCCGACGTCGTCGCGTCGTCGCGTCGTCGCGTCGTCGACGTCGTCGTCGCGTCGTCGCGTCGTCGACGTCGACGTCGTCGCGTCGTCGCGTCGTCGCGTCGTCGCGTCGCCGACGTCGCGTCGTCGGCGTCGTCGCGTCGCCGACGTCGGCGTCGTCGCGTCGTCGCGTTGTCGTCGTCGCGTCGTCGACGTCGTCGCGTCGTCGCGTCGTCGCGGCGTCGCGGCGTCGTTGACGTCGTCGCGTCGTCGCGTCGTCGACGTCGCGTCGTCGACGTCGTCGCGTCGTCGACGTCGTCGCGTCGTCGCGTCGTCGTCGTCGTCGCGTCGTGTCGTCGCGTCGTCGCGTCATAGACGTCTCGTCGTCGCGTCGTCGCGTCGTCGCGTCGTCGACGTTGTCGCGTCGTCGCGTCGTCGCGTCGTCGTCGTCGACGTCGCGTCGTCGACGTCGCCGCGTCGTCGCGTCGTCGCGTCGTCGACGTCGCGTCGTCGACGTCGTCGCGTCGTCGCGTCGTCGACGTCGACGTCGTCGCGTCGTCGCGTCGCTGACGTCGCGTCGTCGGCGTCGTCGCGTCGCCGGCGTCGGCGTCGTCGCGTCGTCGCGTTGTCGTCGTCGCGTCGTCGACGTCGTCGCGTCGTCGCGGCGTCGCGGCGTCGCGGCGTCGTTGACGTCGTCGCGTCGTCGCGTCGTCGACGTCGCGTCGTCGACGTCATCGCGTCGTCGACGTCGTCGCGTCGTCGCGTCGTCGACGTCGTCGCTTCGTCGCGTCGTCGCGTCGTCGACGTCGTCGCTTTGTCGCGTCGTCGACGTCGAGTCGTCGCGTCGGTGACGTCGCGTCGTCGACGTCGCGTCGTCGCGTCGTCGCGTCGTCGACGTCGCGTCGTCGACGTCGCGTCGTCGAAGTCGACGTCGTCGCGTCGTCGCGTCGATGTCGCGTCGTCGACGTCACGTCGTCGCGTCGTCGACGTCGTCGCGTCGTCATTGTCGCGTCGTCGCGTCGTCGCGTCATAGACGTCTCGTCGTCACATCGTCGCGTCGTCGCGTCATTGACGTCGCGTCGTCGCGTCGTCGCGTCGTCGCGTCGTCGTCGTCGCGTCGTCGTCGTCGCGTCGTCGCGTAGTCGACGTCGACGTCGTCGCGTCGTCGCGTCGTCGACGTCGTCGCGTCATAGACGTCTCGTCGTCACGTCGTCGCGTCGTCGCGTCGTCGAAGTCGCGTCGTCGCGTCGTCGCGTCGTCGACGTCGCGTCGTCGTCGTCGCGTCGTCGCGTCGATGTCGCGTCGTCGACGTCGCGTCGTCGCGTCGTCGACGTCGTCGCGTCGTCGTCGTCGCGTCGTCGCGTCGTCGCGTCGTCGACGTCAACGTCGTCGCGTCGTCGCGTCGTCGCGTCATAGACGTCTCGTCGTCGCGTCGTCGCGTCGTCGCGTCGTCGACGTCGCGTCGTCGCGTCGTCGACGTCGTCGCGTCGTCGCGTCGCGTCGTCGCGTCGTCGCGTCGCC
The DNA here is from genome assembly GCF_030936135.1 of Gavia stellata. Taxonomy (NCBI): domain Eukaryota; kingdom Metazoa; phylum Chordata; class Aves; order Gaviiformes; family Gaviidae; genus Gavia; species Gavia stellata. The sequence continues at coordinate 16,506 of NW_026776773.1, read as the reverse complement.
GACGTCGTGTCGTCGATGTCGTCGCGTCGTCGCGTCGTCGACTTCGTCGCGACGTCGCGTCGTCGTCGTCGCGTCGTCGCGTCGTCGACGTCGTCGCGTCGTCGCGTCGTCGCGTCGTCGACGTTGCGTCGTCGACGTCGTCGCGTCGTCGACGTCGTCGTGTCGTCGCGTCGTCGCGTCGTCGACGTCGCGTCGTCGCGTCGTCGCGTCGTTGTCGTCGTCGCGTCGTCGCGTCGCGTCGTCGCATCGTCGCGTCGTCGACGTTGACGTCGTCGCGTCGTCGACGTCGTCGTCGCGTCGTCGACGTCGACGTCGTCGCGTCGTCGCGTCGTCGCGTCGTCGACGACGCGTCGTCGACGTCGTCGCGTCGTCGCGTCGTCGCGTCGACGTCGTCGCGTCGTCGACGTCGACGTCGCGTCGTCGATGTCGTCGCGTCATAGACGTCTCGTCGTCGCGGCGTCGTCGTCGCGTCGTCGACGTCGATGTCGTCGCGTCGTCGCGTCGTCGACGTCGCGTCGTCGACGTCCTCGCGTCGTCGCGTCGTCGCGTCGTCGACGTCGTCGCGTCGTCGCGTCGTCGCGTCGTCGACGTCTCGTCGTCGACGTCGTCGCGTCGTCGCGTCGTCGCGTCGTCGTCGTCGCGTCGTCGACGTCGACGTCGTCGCGTCGTCGCGTCGTCAACTTCGTCGCGACGTCGCGTCGTCGTCGTCGCGTCGTCGCGTCGTCGACGTCGACGTCGCGTCGTCGACGTCAACGTCGTCGCGTCGTCGACGTCGCGTCGTCGATGTCCTCGCGTCGTCGCGTCGTCGCGTCGCCGACGTCGCGTCGTCGACGTCGCGTCGTCGAAGTCGACGTCGTCGCGTCGTCGCGTCGATGTCGCGTCGTCGACGTCGCGTCGTCGCGTCGTCGACGTCGTCGCGTCGTCGTCATCGCGTCGTCGCGTTGTCGCGTCATAGACGTCTCGTCGTCACATCGTCGCGTCGTCGCGTCGTCGACGTCGCGTCGTCGACGTCGCGTCGTCGAAGTCAACGTCGTCGCGTCGTCGCGTCGTCGATGTCGTCGTCGCGTCGTCGACGTCGCGTCGTCGACGTCGACGTCGTCGACGTCGTCGCGTCATAGACGTCTCGTCGTCGTGTCGTCGCGTCGTCGCGTCGTCGCGTCGTCGCGTCGTCGACGTCGCGTCGTCGTCGCGTCGTCGCGTCGTCGCGTCGCCGACGTCGCGTCGTCGACGTCGTCGCGTCGTCGCGTCGTCCCGTTGTCGACGTCGCGTCGTCGACGTCGTCGCGTCGTCACGTCGTCGTCGTCGCGTCGTCGCGTCGTCGACGTCAACGTCGTCGCGTCGTCGCGTCGTCGCGTCATAGACGTCTCGTCGTCGCGTCATCGCGTCGTCGCGTCGTCGACGTCGTCGCGTCGTCGCGTCGCGTCGTCGCGTCGCCGACGTCGACGACGTCGCGTCGTCGCGTCGTTGTCGTCGCGTCGTCGACGTCGACGTCGTCGCGTCGTCGCGTCGTTGACTTCGTCGCGACGTCGCGTCGTCGTCGTCACGTCGTCGCGTCGTCGACGTCGCGTCGTCGCATCGTCGCGTCGTCGACGTCGTCGCGTCGTCGCGTCGTCGTCGCGTCGTCGACTTCGTCGCGACGTCGCGTCGTCGTCGTCACGTCGTCGCGTCGTCGACGTCGCGTCGTCGCATCGTCGCGTCGTCGACGTCGTCGCGTCGTCGCGTCGTCGCGTCGTCGACGTCGCGTTGTCGACGTCGTCGCGTCGTCGACGTCGTCATGTCGTCGCGTCGTCGCGTCATCGACGTCACGTCGTCGCGTCGTCGCGTCGTCGCGTCGTCGTCGCGTCGCGTCGTCGCGTCGTCGCGTCGTCGACGTCGTCGCGTCGTCGATGTCGACGTCACGTCGTCGACGTCGACGTCGTCGCGTCGTCGCGTCGTCGCGTCGTCGACGTTGACGTCGTCGCGTCGTCGACGTCGTCGTCGCGTCTTCGACGTCGACGTCGTCGCGTCGTCGCGTCGTCGCGTCGTCGACGACGCGTCGTCGACGTCGTCGCGTCGTCGCGTCGTCGCGTCGACGTCGTCGCGTCGTCGACGTCGACGTCGCGTCGTCGATGTCGTCGCGTCATAGACGTCTCGTCGTCACGTCGTCGCGTCGTCGCGTCGTCGACGTCGCGTCGTCGACGTCGTCGCGTCGTCGCGTCGCCGACGTCGCGTCGTCGGCGTCGTCGCGTCGCCGACGTCGCGTGGTCGGCGTCGTCGCGTCGTCGCGTCGTCGTCGTCGCGTCGTCGACGTCGATGTCGTCGCGTCGTCGCGTCGTCGACGTCGCGTCGTCGACGTCCTCGCGTCGTCGCGTCGTCGCGTCGTCGACGTCGACGTCGCATCGTCGACGTCGTCGCGTCGTCGCGTCGTCGCGTCGTCGACGTCTCGTCGTCGACGTCGTCGCGTCGTCGCGTCGTCGCGTCGTCGTCGTCGCGTCGTCGACGTCGACGTCGTCGCGTCGTCGCGTCGTCAACTTCGTCGCGACGTCGCGTCGTCGTCGTCGCGTCGTCGCGTCGTCGTCGTCGCGTCGTCGATGTCCTCGCGTCGTCGCGTCGTCGCGTCGCCGACGTCGCGTCGTCGACGTCGCGTCGTCGAAGTCGACGTCGTCGCGTCGTCGCGTCGATGTCGCGTCGTCGACGTCGCGTCGTCGCGTCGTCGACGTCGTCGCGTCGTCGTCGTCGCGTCGTCGCGTTGTCGCGTCATAGACGTCTCGTCGTCACATCGTCGCGTCGTCGCGTCGTCGACGTCGCGTCGTCGACGTCGCGTCGTCGAAGTCAACGTCGTCGCGTCGTCGCGTCGATGTCGCGTTGTCGACGTCGCGTCGTCGCGTCGTTGACGTCGTCGCGTCGTCGCGTCGTCGACGTCGCGTCGTCGTCGTCGCGTCGTCGCGTCGTCGCGTCGTCCCGTTGTCGACGTCGCGTCGTCGTCGACGTCGCGTCGTCGCGTCGTCGCGTCGTCGCGTCATCGACGTCGCATCGTCGACGTCGTCGCGTCGTCGCGTCGACGTCGACGTAGCGTCGTCGTCGTCGTCGCGTCGTCGACGTCGTCGTCGCGTCGTCGCGTCGTCGCGTCGTCGACGTCGACGTCGTCGCGTCGTCGCGTCGTCGACGTCGCGTCGTCGACGTCGACGTCGTCGCGTCGTCGCGTCGTCGACGTCGACGTCGTCGCGTCGTCGCGTCGTCGCGTCGTCGTCGTCGCGTCGTCGACGCCGACTTCGTCGCGTCGTCGACTTTGTCGCGACGTCGCGTCGTCGTCGTCGCGTCGTCGCGTCGTCGACGTCCTCGCGTCGTCGCGTCGTCGCGACGTCGACGTCGCGTCGACGTCGTCGCGTCGTCGACGTCGACGTCGTCGCGTCGTCGCGTCATGGTCGTCGTGTCGTCGCGTCGTCGACGTCAACGTCGTCGCGTCGTCGCGTCGTCGCGTCATAGACGTCTCGTCGTCGCGTCGTCGCGTCGTCGCGTCGTCGCGCCGTCGACGTCGCGTCGTCTCGTCGTCGCGTCGTCAACGTCGTCGCGTCGTCGCGTCGTCGCGTCATCGACGTCGACTTCGATGCGTCGTCGCGTCGCCTACGTTGCGTCGTCGACGTCGTCGCGTCGTCGCGTCGCCGACTTCGCGTCGCCGACGTCGTCGCGTCGTCGCGTCGTCGCGTCGTCGACGTCGTCGTCGCGTCGTCGCGTCGTCGACGTCGTCGTCGCGTCGTCGCGTCGTCGACGTCGACGTCGTCGCGTCGTCGCGTCGTCGCGTCGTCGGCGTCGTCGCGTCGCCGACGTCGGCGTCGTCGCGTCGTCGCGTTGTCGTCGTCGCGTCGTCGACGTCGTCGCGTCGTCGCGTCGTCGCGGCGTCGCGGCGTCGTTGACGTCGTCGCGTCGTCGCGTCGTCGACGTCGCGTCGTCGACGTCGTCGCGTCGTCGACGTCGTCGCGTCGTCGCGTCGTCGTCGTCGTCGCGTCGCGTCGTCGCGTCGTCGCGTCATAGACGTCTCGTCGTCGCGTCGTCGCGTCGTCGCGTCGTCGACGTCGCGTCGTCGCGTCGCCGACGTCGCGTCGTCGTCGTCGCGTCGTCGCGTCGTCGCGTCCTCGACGTCGACTTCGATGCGTCGTCGCGTCGCCTACGTTTGCGTCGTCGACGTCGTCGCGTCGTCGCGTCGCCGACTTCGCGTCGCCGACGTCGTCGCGTCGTCGCGTCGTCGCGTCGTCGACGTCGTCGTCGCGTCGTCGCGTCGTCGACGTCGTCGTCGTCGCGTCGTCGCGTCGTCGTCGACGTCGACGTCGTCGCGTCGTCGCGTCGTCGACGTCGACGTCGTCGCGTCGTCGCGTCGTCGCGTCGTCGCGTCGCCGACGTCGCGTCGTCGGCGTCGTCGCGTCGCCGACGTCGGCGTCGTCGCGTCGTCGCGTTGTCGTCGTCGCGTCGTCGACGTCGTCGCGTCGTCGCGGCGTCGCGGCGTCGCGGCGTCGTTGACGTCGTCGCGTCGTCGCGTCGTCGACGTCGCGTCGTCGACGTCGTCGCGTCGTCGACGTCGTCGCGTCGTCGCGTCGTCGTCGTCGTCGCGTCGCGTCGTCGCGTCGTCGCGTCATAGACGTCTCGTCGTCGCGTCGTCGCGTCGTCGCGTCGTCGACGTCGCGTCGTCGCGTCGTCGACGTCGTCGCGTCGTCGCGTCGCGTCGTCGCGTCGTCGCGTCGCCGACGTCGCGTCGTCGACGTCGCGTCGTCGACGTCGTCGCGTCGTCGCGTCGTCGCGTCGTCGTCGTCGTCGCGTCGTCGCGTCGCGTCGTCGCGTCGTCGCGTCGTCGACGTCGACGTCGTCGCGTCGTCGCGTCATAGACGTCTCGTCGTCACGTCGTCGCGTCGTCGCGTCGTCGACGTCGCGTCGTCGACGTCGTCGCGTCGTCGCGTCGCCGACGTCGCATCGTCGGCGTCGTCGCGTCGCTGACGTCGCGTGGTCGGCGTCGTCGCGGCGTCGTCGTCGCGTCGTCGACGTCGATGTCGTCGCGTCGTCGCGTCGTCGCGTCGTCGACGTCGCGTCGTCGCGTCGTCGCGTCGTCTCGTCGTCGACGTCGTCGCGTCGTCGCGTCGTCGCGTCGTCGTCGTCGCGTCGTCGACGTCGACGTCGTCGCGTCGTCGCGTCGTCAACTTCGTCGCGACGTCGCGTCGTCGTCGTCGCGTCGTCGCGTCGTCGACGTCGACGTCGCGTCGTCGACGTCGACGTCGTCGCGTCGACGACGTCGCGTCGTCGATGTCCTCGCGTCGTCGCGTCGTCGCGTCGCCGACGTCGCGTCGTCGACGTCGCGTCGTCGAAGTCGACGTCGTCGCGTCGTCGCGTCGATGTCGCGTCGTCGACGTCGCGTCGTCGCGTCGTCGCGTCGTCGCGTCATAGACGTCTCGTCGTCGCGTCGTCGCGTCGTCGCGTCGTCGCGCCGTCGACGTCGTGTCGTCGCGTCGCGTCGTCGCGTCGTCGCGTCGTCAACGTCGTCGCGTCGTCGCGTCGTCGCGTCATCGACGTCGACTTCGATGCGTCGTCGCGTCGCCTACGTTGCGTCGTCGACGTCGTCGCGTCGTCGCGTCGCCGACTTCGCGTCGCCGACGTCGTCGCGTCGTCGCGTCGTCGCGTCGTCGACGTCGTCGTCGCGTCGTCGCGTCGTCGACGTCGACGTCGTCGCGTCGTCGCGTCGTCGACGTCGACGTCGCGTCGTCGACGTCGTCGCGTCGTCGCGTCGTCGCGTCGTCGTCGTCGACGTCACGTCGTCGACGTCGCCGCGTCGTCGCGTCGTCGCGTCGTCGACGTCGCGTCGTCGCGTCGTCGCGTCGCCGACGTCGCGTCGTCGGCGTCGTCGCGTCGCCGACGTCGGCGTCGTCGCGTCGTCGCGTTGTCGTCGTCGCGTCGTCGACGTCCTCGCGTCGTCGCGTCGTCGCGTCGTCGCGGCGTCGTTGACGTCGTCGCGGCGTCGCGTCGTCGACGTCGCGTCGTCGACGTCGTCGCGGCGTCGACGTCGTCGCGTCATCGCGTCGTCGCGTCGTCGTCGTCGTCGCGTCGCGTCGTCGCGTCGTCGCGTCGTCGACGTCGTCGCTTCGTCGCGTCGTCGACGTCGAGTCGTCGCGTCGGTGACGTCGCGTCGTCGACGTCGCGTCGTCGCGTCGTCGCGTCGTCGACGTCGCGTCGTCGACGTCGCGTCGTCGCGTCGATGTCGCGTCGTCGACGTCACGTCGTCGCGTCGTCGACGTCGTCGCGTCGTCATTGTCGCGTCGTCGCGTCGTCGCGTCATAGACGTCTCGTCGTCACATCGTCGCGTCGTCGCGTCATTGACGTCGCGTCGTCGCGTCGTCGCGTCGTCGCGTCGTCGTCGTCGCGTCGTCGTCGTCGTCGACGTCGTCGCGTCGTCGTCGTCGCGTCGTCGCGTCGTCGCGTCGTCGACGTCAACGTCGTCGCGTCGTCGCGTCGTCGCGTCATAGACGTCTCGTCGTCGCGTCGTCGCGTCGTCGCGTCATCGACGTCGCGTCGTCGACGTCGTCGCGTCGTCGCGTCGTCGCGTCGTCGACGTTGCGTCGTCGACGTCGTCGCGTCGTCGATGTCGTCGTGTCGTCGCGTCGTCGACGTCGCGTCGTCGCGTCGTCGCGTCGTCGTCGTCATCGCGTCGTCGCGTCGCGTCGTCGCGTCGTCGCGTCGTCGACGTTGACGTCGTCGCGTCGTCGACGTCGTCGTCGCGTCGTCGACGTCGACGTCGTCGCGTCGTCGCGTCGACGTTGTCGCGTCGTCGACGTCGACGTCGCGTCGTCGATGTCGTCGCGTCATAGACGTCTCGTCGTCACGTCGTCGCGTCGTCGCGTCGTCGACGTCGCGTCGTCGACGTCGTCGCGTCGTCGCGTCGTCGCGTCGCCGACGTCGCGTCGTCGGCGTCGTCGCGTCGCCGACGTCGCGTGGTCGGCGTCGTCGCGTCGTCGCGTCGTCGTCGTCGCGTCGTCGACGTCGATGTCGTCGCGTCGTCGCGTCGTCGCGTCGTCGACGTCGCGTCGTCGACGTCCTCGCGTCGTCGCGTCGTCGCGTCGTCGACGTCGACGTCGTGTCGTCGACGTCGTCGCGTCGTCGCGTCGTCGCGTCGTCGACGTCTCGTCGTCGACGTCGTCGCGTCGTCGCGTCGTCGCGTCGTCAACTTCGTCGCGACGTCGCGTCGTCGTCGTCGCGTCGTCGCGTCGTCGACGTCGCGTCGTCGATGTCCTCGCGTCGTCGCGTCGTCGCGTCGCCGACGTCGCGTCGTCGACGTCGCGTCGTCGAAGTCGACGTCGTCGCGTCGTCGCGTCGATGTCGCGTCGTCGACGTCGCGTCGTCGCGTCGTCGACGTCGTCGCGTCGTCGTCGTCGCGTCGTCGCGTTGTCGCGTCATAGACGTCTCGTCGTCACATCGTCGCGTCGTCGCGTCGTCGACGTCGCGTCGTCGACGTCGCGTCGTCGAAGTCAACGTCGTCGCGTCGTCGCGTCGATGTCGCGTTGTCGACGTCGCGTCGTCGCGTCGTCGACGTCGTCGCGTCGTCGTCGTCGCGTCGTCGCGTCGTCGCGTCGTCGACGTCCTCGCGTCGTCGCGTCGTCGTGTCGTTGCGTCCTCGACGTCGACGTCGTCGCGTCGTCGACGTCATCGCGTCGTCGCGTCGTCGTCGTCGTGTCGTCGGGTCGTCGACGTCAACGTCGTCGCGTCGTCGCGTCGTCGCGTCATAGACGTCTCGTCGTCGCGTCGTCGCGTCGTCGCGTCGTCGCGCCGTCGACGTCGCGTCGTCGCGTCGTCGCGTCGTCGACGTCGCGTCGTCGCGTCGCGTCGTCGCGTCGTCGCGTCGTCAACGTCGTCGCGTCGTCGCGTCGTCGCGTCATCGACGTCGACTTCGATGCGTCGTCGCGTCGCCTACGTTGCGTCGTCGACGTCGTCGCGTCGTCGCGTCGTCGACGTCGCGTCGTCGATGTCCTCAGCGTCGTCGCGTCGTCGCGTCGCCGACGTCGCGTCGTCGACGTCGCGTCGTCGAAGTCGACGTCGTCGCGTCGTCGCGTCGATGTCGCGTCGTCGACGTCGCGTCGTCGCGTCGTCGACGTCGTCGCGTCGTCGTCGTCGCGTCGTCGCGTTGTCGCGTCATAGACGTCTCGTCGTCACATCGTCGCGTCGTCGCGTCGTCGACGTCGCGTCGTCGACGTCGCGTCGTCGAAGTCAACGTCGTCGCGTCGTCGCGTCGTCGATGTCGTCGTCGCGTCGTCGACGTCGCGTCGTCGACGTCGTCGCGTCGTCGCGTCGTCCCGTTGTCGACGTCGCGTCGTCGACGTCGTCGCGTCGTCACGTCGTCGTCGTCGCGTCGTCGCGTCGTCGACGTCAACGTCGTCGCGTCGTCGCGTCGTCGCGTCATAGACGTCTCGTCGTCGCGTCATCGCGTCGTCGCGTCGTCGACGTCGTCGCGTCGTCGCGTCGCGTCGTCGCGTCGCCGACGTCGACGACGTCGCGTCGTCGCGTCGTTGTCGTCGCGTCGACGTCGACGTCGTCGCGTCGTCGCGTCGTTGACTTCGTCGCGACGTCGCGTCGTCGTCGTCACGTCGTCGCGTCGTCGACGTCGCGTCGTCGCATCGTCGCGTCGTCGACGTCGTCGCGTCGTCGCGTCGTCGTCGCGTCGTCGACTTCGTCGCGACGTCGCGTCGTCGTCGTCACGTCGTCGCGTCGTCGACGTCGCGTCGTCGCATCGTCGCGTCGTCGACGTCGTCGCGTCGTCGCGTCGTCGTCGCGTCGTCGACGTCGCGTTGTCGACGTCGTCGCGTCGTCGACGTCGTCATGTCGTCGCGTCGTCGCGTCATCGACGTCACGTCGTCGCGTCGTCGCGTCGTCGCGTCGTCGTCGCGTCGCGTCGTCGCGTCGTCGCGTCGTCGACGTCGTCGCGTCGTCGACGTCGACGTCACGTCGTCGACGTCGACGTCGTCGCGTCGTCGCGTCGTCGCGTCGTCGACGACGCGTCGTTGACGTCGTCGCGTCGTCGCGTCGTCGACGTCGCGTCGTCGTCGTCGCGTCGTCGCGTCGTCGCGTCGTCCCGTTGTCGACGTCGCGTCGTCGTCGACGTCGCGTCGTCGCGTCGTCGTCGTCGTCGCGTCATCGACGTCGCATCGTCGACGTCGTCGCGTCGTCGCGTCGACGTCGACGTAGCGTCGTCGTCGTCGTCGCGTCGTCGACGTCGTCGTCGCGTCGTCGCGTCGTCGCGTCGTCGACGTCGACGTCGTCGCGTCGTCGCGTCGTCGACGTCGCGTCGTCGACGTCGACGTCGTCGCGTCGTCGCGTCGTCGACGTCGACGTCGTCGCGTCGTCGCGTCGTCGCGTCGTCGTCGTCGCGTCGTCGACGCCGACTTCGTCGCGTCGTCGACTTTGTCGCGACGTCGCGTCGTCGTCGTCGCGTCGTCGCGTCGTCGACGTCCTCGCGTCGTCGCGTCGTCGCGACGTCGACGTCGCGTCGACGTCGTCGCGTCGTCGACGTCGACGTCGTCGCGTCGTCGCGTCATCGTCGTCGTGTCGTCGCGTCGTCGACGTCAACGTCGTCGCGTCGTCGCGTCGTCGCGTCATAGACGTCTCGTCGTCGCGTCGTCGCGTCGTCGCGTCGTCGCGCCGTCGACGTCGCGTCGTCGCGTCGTCGCGTCGTCAACGTCGTCGCGTCGTCGCGTCGTCGCGTCATCGACGTCGACTTCGATGCGTCGTCGCGTCGCCTACGTTGCGTCGTCGACGTCGTCGCGTCGTCGCGTCGCCGACTTCGCGTCGCCGACGTCGTCGCGTCGTCGCGTCGTCGCGTCGTCGACGTCGTCGTCGCGTCGTCGCGTCGTCGACGTCGTCGTCGCGTCGTCGCGTCGTCGACGTCGACGTCGTCGCGTCGTCGCGTCGTCGCGTCGTCGGCGTCGTCGCGTCGCCGACGTCGGCGTCGTCGCATCGTCGCGTTGTCGTCGTCGCGTCGTCGACGTCGTCGCGTCGTCGCGTCGTCGCGGCGTCGCGGCGTCGTTGACGTCGTCGCGTCGTCGCGTCGTCGACGTCGCGTCGTCGACGTCGTCGCGTCGTCGCGTCGTCGTCGTCGTCGCGTCGCGTCGTCGCGTCGTCGCGTCATAGACGTCTCGTCGTCGCGTCGTCGCGTCGTCGCGTCGTCGACGTCGCGTCATCGCGTCGCCGACGTCGCGTCGTCGTCGTCGCGTCGTCGCGTCGTCGCGTCATCGACGTCGACTTCGATGCGTCGTCGCGTCGCCTACGTTGCGTCGTCGACGTCGTCGCGTCGTCGCGTCGCCGACTTCGCGTCGCCGACGTCGTCGCGTCGTCGCGTCGTCGACGTCGTCGTCGCGTCGTCGCGTCGTCGACGTCGTCGTCGCGTCGTCGCGTCGTCGACGTCGACGTCGTCGCGTCGTCGCGTCGTCGACGTCGACGTCGTCGCGTCGTCGCGTCGTCGCGTCGTCGCGTCGCCGACGTCGCGTCGTCGGCGTCGTCGCGTCGCCGACGTCGGGCGTCGTCGCGTCGTCGCGTTGTCGTCGTCGCGTCGTCGACGTCGTCGCGTCGTCGCGTCGTCGCGGCGTCGCGGCGTCGTTGACGTCGTCGCGTCGTCGCGTCGTCGACGTCGCGTCGTCGACGTCGTCGCGTCGTCGACGTCGTCGCGTCGTCGCGTCGTCGTCGTCGTCGCGTCGCGTCGTCGCGTCGTCGCGTCATAGACGTCTCGTCGTCGCGTCGTCGCGTCGTCGCGTCGTCGACGTCGTCGCGTCGTCGCGTCGTCGCGTCGTCGCGTCGTCGACGTCGTCTCGTCGTCGACGTCGTCGCGTTGTCGCGTCGTCGCGTCGTCGTCGTCGCGTCGTCGACGTCGACGTTGTCGCGTCGTCGCGTCGTCAACTTCGTCGCGACGTCGCGTCGTCGTCGTCGCGTCGTCGCGTCGTCGATGTCGACGTCGCGTCGTCGACGTCGACGTCGTCGCGTCGACGACGTCGCGTCGTCGATGTCCTCGCGTCGTCGCGTCGCCGACGTCGCGTCGTCGACGTCGCGTCGTCGAAGTCGACGTCGTCGCGTCGTCGCGTCGATGTCGCGTCGTCGACGTCGCGTCGTCGCGTCGTCGCGTCGTCGCGTCATAGACGTCTCGTCGTCGCGTCGTCGCGTCGTCGCGTCGTCGCGCCGTCGACGTCGTGTCGTCGCGTCGCGTCGTCGCGTCGTCGCGTCGTCAACGTCGTCGCGTCGTCGCGTCGTCGCGTCATCGACGTCGACTTCGATGCGTCGTCGCGTCGCCTACGTTGCGTCGTCGACGTCGTCGCGTCGTCGCGTCGCCGACTTCGCGTCGCCGACGTCGTCGCGTCGTCGCGTCGTCGCGTCGTCGACGTCGTCGTCGCGTCGTCGCGTCGTCGACGTCGACGTCGTCGCGTCGTCGCGTCGTCGACGTCGACGTCGCGTCGTCGACGTCGTCGCGTCGTCGCGTCGTCGCGTCGTCGTCGTCGACGTCGCGTCGTCGACGTCGCCGCGTCGTCGCGTCGTCGCGCCGTCGCGTCGCGTCGTCGCGTCGTCGCGTCGCCGACGTCGCGTCGTCGACGTCGTCGCGACGTCGCGTCGTCGTCGTCGCGTCGTCGCGTCGTCGACGTCGTCGCGTCGTCGCGTCGTCGCGTCGTCGACGTTGCGTCGTCGACGTCGTCGCGTCGTCGATGTCGTCGTGTCGTCGCGTCGTCGACGTCGCGTCGTCGCGTCGTCGCGTCGTCGTCGTCATCGCGTCGTCGCGTCGCGTCGTCGCGTCGTCGCGTCGTCGACGTCGACGTCGTCGCGTCGTCGACGTCGTCGTCGCGTCGTCGACGTCGACGTCGTCGCGTCGTCGCGTCGTCGCGTCGTCGACGACGCGTCGTCGACGTCGTCGCGTCGTCGCGTCGTCGCGTCGACGTTGTCGCGTCGTCGACGTCGACGTCGCGTCGTCGATGTCGTCGCGTCATAGACGTCTCGTCGTCACGTCGTCGCGTCGTCGCGTCGTCGACGTCGCGTCGTCGACGTCGTCGCGTCGTCGCGTCGTCGCGTCGCCGACGTCGCGTCGTCGGCGTCGTCGCGTCGCCGACGTCGCCGTGGTCGGCGTCGTCGCGTCGTCGCGTCGTCGTCGTCGCGTCGTCGACGTCGATGTCGTCGCGTCGTCGCGTCGTCGCGTCGTCGACGTCGCGTCGTCGACGTCCTCGCGTCGTCGCGTCGTCGCGTCGTCGACGTCGACGTCGCGTCGTCGACGTCGTCGCGTCGTCGCGTCGTCGCGTCGTCGACGTCTCGTCGTCGACGTCGTCGCGTCGTCGCGTCGTCGCGTCGTCGTCGTCGCGTCGTCGACGTCGACGTCGTCGCGTCGTCGCGTCGTCAACTTCGTCGCGACGTCGCGTCGTCGTCGTCGCGTCGTCGCGTCGTCGACGTCGCGTCGTCGATGTCCTCGCGTCGTCGCGTCGTCGCGTCGCCGACGTCGCGTCGTCGACGTCGCGTCGTCGAAGTCGACGTCGTCGCGTCGTCGCGTCGATGTCGCGTCGTCGACGTCGCGTCGTCGCGTCGTCGACGTCGTCGCGTCGTCGTCGTCGCGTCGTCGCGTTGTCGCGTCATAGACGTCTCGTCGTCACATCGTCGCGTCGTCGCGTCGTCGACGTCGCGTCGTCGACGTCGCGTCGTCGAAGTCAACGTCGTCGCGTCGTCGCGTCGATGTCGCGTTGTCGACGTCGCGTCGTCGCGTCGTCGACGTCGTCGCGTCGTCGTCGTCGCGTCGTCGCGTCGTCGCGTCGTCGACGTCCCTCGCGTCGTCGCGTCGTCGTGTCGTTGCGTCCTCGACGTCGACGTCGTCGCGTCGTCGACGTCATCGCGTCGTCGCGTCGTCGTCGTCGTGTCGTCGCGTCGTCGACGTCAACGTCGTCGCGTCGTCGCGTCGTCGCGTCATAGACGTCTCGTCGTCGCGTCGTCGCGTCGTCGCGTCGTCGCGCCGTCGACGTCGCGTCGTCGCGTCGTCGCGTCGTCGACGTCGCGTCGTCGCGTCGCGTCGTCGCGTCGTCGCGTCGTCAACGTCGTCGCGTCGTCGCGTCGTCGCGTCATCGACGTCGACTTCGATGCGTCGTCGCGTCGCCTACGTTGCGTCGTCGACGTCGTCGCGTCGTCGCGTCGCCGACTTCGCGTCGCCGACGTCGTCGCGTCGTCGCGTCGTCGCGTCGTCGACATCGTCGTCGCGTCGTCGCGTCGTCGACGTCGACGTCGTCGCGTCATAGACGTCTCGTCGTCACGTCGTCGCAGCGTCGCGTCGTCGCGTCGTCGCGTCGTCGACGTCGCGTCGTCGTCGTCGCGTCGTCGCGTTGTCGACGTCATCGCGTCGTCGCGTCGTCGTCGTCGTCGCGTCATCGACGTCGCATCGTCGACGTCGTCGCGTCGTCGCGTCGTCGCGTCGTCGACGTCGACGTAGCGTCGTCGTCGTCGTCGCGTCGTCGACGTCGTCGTCGCGTCGTCGCGTCGTCGACGTCGACGTCGTCGCGTCGTCACGTCGTCGCGTCGTCGACGTCGCATCGTCGACGTCGCGTCGTCGACGTCGACGTCGTCGCGTCGTCGTCGTCGCGTCGTCGACGTCGACTTCGTCGCGTCGTCGACTTTGTCGCGATGTCGCGTCGTCGTCGTCGCGTCGTCGCGTCGTCGACGTCGCGTCGTCGACGATGACGTCGCGTCGTCGCGTCGTCGTGTCGTCGCCACGTCGACGTCGCGTCGACGTCGTCGCGTCGTCGCGTCGTCGACGTCGACGTCGTCGCGTCGTCGCGTCGTCGACGTCGACGTCGTCGCGTCGTCGACGTCGTCGCGTCGTCGCGTCGACGTCGACGTAGCGTCGTCGTCGTCGTCGCGTCGTCGACGTCGTCGTCGCGTCGTCGCGTCGTCGCGTCGTCGACGTCGACGTCGTCGCGTCGTCGCGTCGTCGACGTCGCGTCGTCGACGTCGACGTCGTCGCGTCGTCGCGTCGTCGACGTCGACGTCGTCGCGTCGTCGCGTCGTCGCGTCGTCGTCGTCGCGTCGTCGACGCCGACTTCGTCGCGTCGTCGACTTTGTCGCGACGTCGCGTCGTCGTCGTCGCGTCGTCGCGTCGTCGACGTCCTCAGCGTCGTCGCGTCGTCGCGACGTCGACGTCGCGTCGACGTCGTCGCGTCGTCGACGTCGACGTCGTCGCGTCGTCGCGTCATCGTCGTCGTGTCGTCGCGTCGTCGACGTCAACGTCGTCGCGTCGTCGCGTCGTCGCGTCATAGACGTCTCGTCGTCGCGTCGTCGCGTCGTCGCGTCGTCGCGCCGTCGACGTCGCGTCGTCGCGTCGTCGCGTCGTCAACGTCGTCGCGTCGTCGCGTCGTCGCGTCATCGACGTCGACTTCGATGCGTCGTCGCGTCGCCTACGTTGCGTCGTCGACGTCGTCGCGTCGTCGCGTCGCCGACTTCGCGTCGCCGACGTCGTCGCGTCGTCGCGTCGTCGCGTCGTCGACGTCGTCGTCGCGTCGTCGCGTCGTCGACGTCGTCGTCGCGTCGTCGCGTCGTCGACGTCGACGTCGTCGCGTCGTCGCGTCGTCGCGTCGTCGGCGTCGTCGCGTCGCCGACGTCGGCGTCGTCGCATCGTCGCGTTGTCGTCGTCGCAGTCGTCGACGTCGTCGCGTCGTCGCGTCGTCGCGGCGTCGCGGCGTCGTTGACGTCGTCGCGTCGTCGCGTCGTCGACGTCGCGTCGTCGACGTCGTCGCGTCGTCGCGTCGTCGTCGTCGTCGCGTCGCGTCGTCGCGTCGTCGCGTCATAGACGTCTCGTCGTCGCGTCGTCGCGTCGTCGCGTCGTCGACGTCGCGTCATCGCGTCGCCGACGTCGCGTCGTCGTCGTCGCGTCGTCGCGTCGTCGCGTCATCGACGTCGACTTCGATGCGTCGTCGCGTCGCCTACGTTGCGTCGTCGACGTCGTCGCGTCGTCGCGTCGCCGACTTCGCGTCGCCGACGTCGTCGCGTCGTCGCGTCGTCGACGTCGTCGTCGCGTCGTCGCGTCGTCGACGTCGTCGTCGCGTCGTCGCGTCGTCGACGTCGACGTCGTCGCGTCGTCGCGTCGTCGACGTCGACGTCGTCGCGTCGTCGCGTCGTCGCGTCGTCGCGTCGCCGACGTCGCGTCGTCGGCGTCGTCGCGTCGCCGACGTCGGCGTCGTCGCGTCGTCGCGTTGTCGTCGTCGCGTCGTCGACGTCGTCGCGTCGTCGCGTCGTCGCGGCGTCGCGGCGTCGTTGACGTCGTCGCGTCGTCGCGTCGTCGACGTCGCGTCGTCGACGTCGTCGCGTCGTCGACGTCGTCGCGTCGTCGCGTCGTCGTCGTCGTCGCGTCGCGTCGTCGCGTCGTCGCGTCATAGACGTCTCGTCGTCGCGTCGTCGCGTCGTCGCGTCGTCGACGTCGTCGCGTCGTCGCGTCGTCGCGTCGTCGCGTCGTCGACGTCGTCTCGTCGTCGACGTCGTCGCGTTGTCGCGTCGTCGCGTCGTCGTCGTCGCGTCGTCGACGTCGACGTTGTCGCGTCGTCGCGTCGTCAACTTCGTCGCGACGTCGCGTCGTCGTCGTCGCGTCGTCGCGTCGTCGATGTCGACGTCGCGTCGTCGACGTCGACGTCGTCGCGTCGACGACGTCGCGTCGTCGATGTCCTCGCGTCGTCGCGTCGCCGACGTCGCGTCGTCGACGTCGCGTCGTCGAAGTCGACGTCGTCGCGTCGTCGCGTCGATGTCGCGTCGTCGACGTCGCGTCGTCGCGTCGTCGCGTCGTCGCGTCATAGACGTCTCGTCGTCGCGTCGTCGCGTCGTCGCGTCGTCGCGCCGTCGACGTCGTGTCGTCGCGTCGCGTCGTC
Source organism: Gavia stellata (assembly GCF_030936135.1). Classification (NCBI taxonomy): domain Eukaryota; kingdom Metazoa; phylum Chordata; class Aves; order Gaviiformes; family Gaviidae; genus Gavia; species Gavia stellata. Next base: position 640 of record NW_026776773.1, on the reverse strand, counting down.
GCGTCGTCGCGTCGTCAACGTCGTCGCGTCGTCGCGTCGTCGCGTCATCGACGTCGACTTCGATGCGTCGTCGCGTCGCCTACGTTGCGTCGTCGACGTCGTCGCGTCGTCGCGTCGCCGACTTCGCGTCGCCGACGTCGTCGCGTCGTCGCGTCGTCGCGTCGTCGACGTCGTCGTCGCGTCGTCGCGTCGTCGACGTCGACGTCGTCGCGTCGTCGCGTCGTCGACGTCGACGTCGCGTCGTCGACGTCGTCGCGTCGTCGCGTCGTCGCGTCGTCGTCGTCGACGTCGCGTCGTCGACGTCGCCGCGTCGTCGCGTCGTCGCGCCGTCGCGTCGCGTCGTCGCGTCGTCGCGTCGCCGACGTCGCGTCGTCGACGTCGTCGCGACGTCGCGTCGTCGTCGTCGCGTCGTCGCGTCGTCGACGTCGTCGCGTCGTCGCGTCGTCGCGTCGTCGACGTTGCGTCGTCGACGTCGTCGCGTCGTCGATGTCGTCGTGTCGTCGCGTCGTCGACGTCGCGTCGTCGCGTCGTCGCGTCGTCGTCGTCATCGCGTCGTCGCGTCGCGTCGTCGCGTCGTCGCGTCGTCGACGTCGACGTCGTCGCGTCGTCGACGTCGTCGTCGCGTCGTCGACGTCGACGA
>NW_026776772.1:0-59063 GCF_030936135.1 Gavia stellata | reverse complement strand
TCTTGCTGGTCCTCATCTCCCACTGGTAACCTCTAAAACCAAACACAAACACTTGGGCTCTGAACTTGTTTAGGCTACTAAAACTTCCAACGTACACAGCCTCTCCTGCTCGAGCTGGCAGAGCTCAACACCGAAATTGCGAACGTCCAGCGATTGCTCCTACACTAAAGGTGCCAGCCCTGAAAGCTCTTGCTGGTCCTCATCTCCCACTGGTAACCTCTAAAACGAACCACAAACACTTGGGCTCTGAACTTGTTTAGGCTACTAAAACTTCCAACGTACACAGCCTCTCCTGCTCGAGCTGGCCAAAGTTCAACACCGAAATTGCGAACGTCCAACGATTGCTCCTACACTAAAGGTGCCAGCCCTGAAAGCTGTTGCTGGTCCTCATCGCCCACTGGTAACCTCTAAAATGAACCACAAACACCTGGGCTCTGAACTTGTTTAGGCTACTAAAACTTCCAACGTACACAGCCTCTCCTGCTCAATCTGGCCAGAACTCAACACCGAAATTGCGAACGTCCAGCGATTGCTCCTACAGTAAAGGTGCCAGCCCTGAATGCTGTTGCTCGTCCTCATCTCCCACTGGTAACCTCTAAAACGAACCACAAACACTTGGGCTCTGAACTTGTTTAGGCTACTAAAACTTCCAACGTACACAGCCTCTCCTGCTCAATCTGGCCAGAGCTCGACAGCGAAATTGCGAACGTCCAGCGATTGCTCCTACACTAAAGGTGCCAGCCCTGAAAGCTCTTGCTGGTCCTCATCTCCCACTGGTAACCTCTAAAACGAACCACAAACACTTGGGCTCTGAACTTGTTTAGGCTACTAAAACTTCCAACGTACACAGCCTCTCCTGCTCAATCTGGCCAGAGCTCAACACCAAAATTGCGAACATCCAGCGATTGCTCCTACACTAAAGGTGCCAGCCCTGAATGCTGTTGCTCGTCCTCATCTCCCACTGGTAACCTCTAAAACCAACCACAAACACTTGGGCTCTGAACTTGTTTAGGCTACTAAAACTTCCAACGTACACAGCCTCTCCTGCTCGAGCTGGCCAAAGTTCAACACCGAAATTGCGAACGTCCAGCGATTGCTCCTACACTAAAGGTGCCAGCCCTGAATGCTGTTGCTGATCCTCATCTCCCACTGGTAACCTCTAAAACCAACCAGAAACACTTGGGCTCCGAACTTATTTAGGCTACTAAAACTTCCAACGTACACAGCCTCTCCTGCTCAATCTGGCCAGAGCTCGACAGCGAAATTGCGAACGTCCAGCGATTGCTCCTACACTAAAGGTGCCAGCCCTGAATGCTGTTGTTGATCCTCATCTCCCACTGGTAACCTCTAAAACGAACCACAAACACTTGGGCTCTGAACTTGTTTAGGCTACTAAAACTTCCAACGTACACAGCCTCTCCTGCTCGAGCTGGCCAGAGCTCAACACCAAAATTGCGAACATCCAGCGATTGCTCCTACACTAAAGGTGCCAGCCCTGAATGCTGTTGCTCGTCCTCATCTCCCACTGGTAACCTCGAAAACGAACCACAAACACTTGGGCTCTGAACTTGTTTAGGCTACTAAAACTTCCAACGTACACAGCCTCTCCTGCTCGAGCTGGCCCAAGTTCAACACCGAAATTGCGAACGTCCAGCGATTGCTCCTACACTAAAGGTGCCAGCCCTGAAAGCTGTTGCTGGTCCTCATCTACCACTGGTAACCTCTAAAACCAACCACAAACACTTGGGCTCTGAACTTGTTTAGGCTACTAAAACTTCCAACGTACACAGCCTCTCCTGGTCGAGATGGCCAAAGTTCAACACTGAAATTGCGAACGTCCAGCGATTGCTCCTACACTAAAGGTGCCAGCCCTGAAAGCTGTTGCTGGTCCTCATCTCCCACTGGTAACCTCGAAAACGAACCACAAACACTTGCGCTCTGAACTTGTTTAGGCTACTAAAACTTCCAACGTACACAGCCTCTCCTGCTCGAGCTGGCCAGAGCTCAACACCGAAATTGCGAACGTCCAGCGATTGCTCCTACACTAAAGGTGCCAGCCCTGAAAGCTCTTGCTGATCCTCATCACCCACTGGTAACCTCTAAAACGAACCACAAACACTTGGGCTCTGAACTTGTTTAGGCTACTAAAACTTCCAACGTACACAGCCTCTCCTGCTCGAGCTGCCCAAAGTTCAACACCGAAATTGCGAACGTCCAACGATTGCTCCTACACTAAAGGTGCCAGCCCTGAAAGCTGTTGCTGGTCCTCATCGCCCACTGGTAACCTCTAAAATGAACCACAAACACCTGGGCTCTGAACTTGTTTAGGCTACTAAAACTTCCAACGTACACAGCCTCTCCTGCTCAATCTGGCCAGAACTCAACACCGAAATTGCGAACGTCCAGCGATTGCTCCTACACTAAAGGTGCCAGCCCTGAAAGCTGTTGCTCGTCCTCATCTCCCACTGGTAACCTCTAAAACGAACCACAAACACTTGGGCTCTGAACTTGTTTAGGCTACTAAAACTTCCAACGTACACAGCCTCTCCTGCTCAATCTGGCCAGAGCTCAACACCGAAATTGCGAACGTCCAGCGATTGCTCCTACACTAAAGGTGCCAGCCCTGAATGCTGTTGTTGATCCTCATCTCCCACTGGTAACCTCTAAAACGAACCACAAACACTTGGGCTCTGAACTTGTTTAGGCTACTAAAACTTCCAACGTACACAGCCTCTCCTGCTCGAGCTGGCCAAAGTTCAACACCGAAATTGCGAACGTCCAACGATTGCTCCTACACTAAAGGTGCCAGCCCTGAAAGCTGTTGCTGGTCCTCATCGCCCACTGGTAACCTCTAAAATGAACCACAAACACCTGGGCTCTGAACTTGTTTAGGCTACTAAAACTTTTTTTTCCAACGTACACAGCCTCTCCTGCTCAATCTGGCCAGAACTCAACACCGAAATTGCGAACGTCCAGCGATTGCTCCTACACTAAAGGTGCCAGCCCTGAATGCTGTTGCTCGTCCTCATCTCCCACTGGTAACCTCTAAAACGAACCACAAACACTTGGGCTCTGAACTTGTTTAGGCTACTAAAACTTCCAACGTACACAGCCTCTCCTGCTCAATCTGGCCAGAGCTCGACAGCGAAATTGCGAACGTCCAGCGATTGCTCCTACACTAAAGGTGCCAGCCCTGAAAGCTCTTGCTGGTCCTCATCTCCCACTGGTAACCTCTAAAACGAACCACAAACACTTGGGCTCTGAACTTGTTTAGGCTACTAAAACTTCCAACGTACACAGCCTCTCCTGCTCGAGCTGGCCAGAGCTCAACACCAAAATTGCGAACATCCAGCGATTGCTCCTACACTAAAGGTGCCAGCCCTGAATGCTGTTGCTCGTCCTCATCTCCCACTGGTAACCTCTAAAACCAACCACAAACACTTGGGCTCTGAACTTGTTTAGGCTACAAAAACTTCCAACGTACACAGCCTCTCCTGCTCGAGCTGGCCAAAGTTCAACACCGAAATTGCGAACGTCCAGCGATTGCTCCTACACTAAAGGTGCCAGCCCTGAATGCTGTTGCTGATCCTCATCTCCCACTGGTAACCTCTAAAACCAACCAGAAACACTTGGGCTCCGAACTTATTTAGGCTACTAAAACTTCCAACGTACACAGCCTCTCCTGCTCGAGATGGCCAAAGTTCAACACCGAAATTGCGAACGTCCAGCGATTGCTCCTACACTAAAGGTGCCAGCCCTGAAAGCTCTTGCTGGTCCTCATCTCCCACTGGTAACCTCTAAAACCAAACACAAACACTTGGGCTCTGAACTTGTTTAGGCTACTAAAACTTCCAACGTACACAGCCTCTCCTGCTCGAGCTGGCCAGAGCTCAACACCGAAATTGCGAACGTCCAGCGATTGCTCCTACACTAAAGGTGCCAGCCCTGAAAGCTCTTGCTGGTCCTCATCTCCCACTGGTAACCTCTAAAACGAACCACAAACACTTGGGCTCTGAACTTGTTTAGGCTACTAAAACTTCCAACGTACACAGCCTCTCCTGCTCGAGCTGCCCAAAGTTCAATACCGAAATTGCGAACGTCCAGCGATTGCTCCTACACTAAAGGTGCCAGCCCTGAATGCTGTTGTTGATCCTCATCTCCCACTGGTAACCTCTAAAACCAACCACAAACACTTGGGCTCTGAACTTGTTTAGGCTACTAAAACTTCCAACGTACACAGCCTCTCCTGCTCGAGCTGGCCAAAGTTCAACACCGAAATTGCGAACGTCCAACGATTGCTCCTACACTAAAGGTGCCAGCCCTGAAAGCTGTTGCTGGTCCTCATCGCCCACTGGTAACCTCTAAAATGAACCACAAACACCTGGGCTCTGAACTTGTTTAGGCTACTAAAACTTCCAACGTACACAGCCTCTCCTGCTCAATCTGGCCAGAACTCAACACCGAAATTGCGAACGTCCAGCGATTGCTCCTACACTAAAGGTGCCAGCCCTGAATGCTGTAGCTCATCCTCATCTCCCACTGGTAACCTCTAAAACGAACCACAAACACTTGGGCTCTGAACTTGTTTAGGCTACTAAAACTTCCAACGTACACAGCCTCTCCTGCTCGAGCTGGCCAGAGCTCAACACCGAAATTGCGAACATCCAGCGATTGCTCCTACACTAAAGGTGCCAGCCCTGAATGCTGTTGCTAGTCCTCATCTCCCACTGGTAACCTCTAAAACGAACCACAAACACTTGGGCTCTGAACTTGTTTAGGCTACTAAAACTTCCAACGTACACAGCCTCTCCTGCTCGAGCTGCCCAAAGTTCAACACCGAAATTGCGAACGTCCAGCGATTGCTCCTACACTAAAGGTGCCAGCCCTGAATGCTGTTGCTGATCCTCATCTCCCACTGGTAACCTCTAAAACCAGCCACAAACACTTGGGCTCTGAACTTGTTTAGGCTACTAAAACTTCCAACGTACACAGCCTCTCCTGATCGAGCTGCCCAAAGTTCAACACCGAAATTGCGAACGTCCAGCGATTGCTCCTACACTAAAGGTGCCAGCCCTGAAAGCTCTTGCTGGTCCTCATCTCCCACTGGAAACCTCTTTAAAACGAACCACAAACACTTGGGCTCTGAACTTGTTTAGGCTACTAAAACTTCCAACGTACACAGCCTCTCCTGCTCGAGCTGGCCAAAGTTCAACACTGAAATTGCGAACGTCCAGCGATTGCTCCTACACTAAAGGTGCCAGCCCTGAAAGCTCTTGCTGATCCTCATCACCCACTGGTAACCTCGAAAACCAACCACAAACACTTGGGCTCTGAACTTGTTTAGGCTACTAAAACTTCCAACGTACACAGCCTCTCCTGCTCGAGCTGCCCAAAGTTCAACACCGAAATTGCGAACGTCCAACGATTGCTCCTACACTAAAGGTGCCAGCCCTGAAAGCTGTTGCTGGTCCTCATCGCCCACTGGTAACCTCTAAAATGAACCACAAACACCTGGGCTCTGAACTTGTTTAGGCTACTAAAACTTCCAACGTACACAGCCTCTCCTGCTCAATCTGGCCAGAACTCAACACCGAAATTGCGAACGTCCAGCGATTGCTCCTACACTAAAGGTGCCAGCCCTGAAAGCTGTTGCTCGTCCTCATCTCCCACTGGTAACCTCTAAAACGAACCACAAACACTTGGGCTCTGAACTTGTTTAGGCTACTAAAACTTCCAACGTACACAGCCTCTCCTGCTCAATCTGGCCAGAGCTCAACACCGAAATTGCGAACGTCCAGCGATTGCTCCTACACTAAAGGTGCCAGCCCTGAATGCTGTTGTTGATCCTCATCTCCCACTGGTAACCTCTAAAACGAACCACAAACACTTGGGCTCTGAACTTGTTTAGGCTACTAAAACTTCCAACGTACACAGCCTCTCCTGCTCGAGCTGCCCAAAGTTCAATACCGAAATTGCGAACGTCCAGCGATTGCTCCTACACTAAAGGTGCCAGCCCTGAATGCTGTTGTTGATCCTCATCTCCCACTGGTAACCTCTAAAACGAACCACAAACACTTGGGCTCTGAACTTGTTTAGGCTACTAAAACTTCCAACGTACACAGCCTCTCCTGCTCAATCTGGCCAGAACTCAACACCGAAATTGCGAACGTCCAGCGATTGCTCCTACAGTAAAGGTGCCAGCCCTGAATGCTGTTGCTCGTCCTCATCTCCCACTGGTAACCTCTAAAACGAACCACAAACACTTGGGCTCTGAACTTGTTTAGGCTACTAAAACTTCCAACGTACACAGCCTCTCCTGCTCAATCTGGCCAGAGCTCGACAGCGAAATTGCGAACGTCCAGCGATTGCTCCTACACTAAAGGTGCCAGCCCTGAAAGCTCTTGCTGGTCCTCATCTCCCACTGGTAACCTCTAAAACGAACCACAAACACTTGGGCTCTGAACTTGTTTAGGCTACTAAAACTTCCAACGTACACAGCCTCTCCTGCTCGAGCTGGCCAGAGCTCAACACCAAAATTGCGAACATCCAGCGATTGCTCCTACACTAAAGGTGCCAGCCCTGAATGCTGTTGCTCGTCCTCATCTCCCACTGGTAACCTCTAAAACCAACCACAAACACTTGGGCTCTGAACTTGTTTAGGCTACTAAAACTTCCAACGTACACAGCCTCTCCTGCTCGAGCTGGCCAAAGTTCAACACCGAAATTGCGAACGTCCAGCGATTGCTCCTACACTAAAGGTGCCAGCCCTGAATGCTGTTGCTGATCCTCATCTCCCACTGGTAACCTCTAAAACCAACCAGAAACACTTGGGCTCCGAACTTATTTAGGCTACTAAAACTTCCAACGTACACAGCCTCTCCTGCTCAATCTGGCCAGAGCTCGACAGCGAAATTGCGAACGTCCAGCGATTGCTCCTACACTAAAGGTGCCAGCCCTGAATGCTGTTGTTGATCCTCATCTCCCACTGGTAACCTCTAAAACGAACCACAAACACTTGGGCTCTGAACTTGTTTAGGCTACTAAAACTTCCAACGTACACAGCCTCTCCTGCTCGAGCTGGCCAGAGCTCAACACCAAAATTGCGAACATCCAGCGATTGCTCCTACACTAAAGGTGCCAGCCCTGAATGCTGTTGCTCGTCCTCATCTCCCACTGGTAACCTCGAAAACGAACCACAAACACTTGGGCTCTGAACTTGTTTAGGCTACTAAAACTTCCAACGTACACAGCCTCTCCTGCTCGAGCTGGCCCAAGTTCAACACCGAAATTGCGAACGTCCAGCGATTGCTCCTACACTAAAGGTGCCAGCCCTGAAAGCTGTTGCTGGTCCTCATCTCCCACTGGTAACCTCTAAAACCAACCACAAACACTTGGGCTCTGAACTTGTTTAGGCTACTAAAACTTCCAACGTACACAGCCTCTCCTGGTCGAGATGGCCAAAGTTCAACACTGAAATTGCGAACGTCCAGCGATTGCTCCTACACTAAAGGTGCCAGCCCTGAAAGCTGTTGCTGGTCCTCATCTCCCACTGGTAACCTCGAAAACGAACCACAAACACTTGCGCTCTGAACTTGTTTAGGCTACTAAAACTTCCAACGTACACAGCCTCTCCTGCTCGAGCTGGCCAGAGCTCAACACCGAAATTGCGAACGTCCAGCGATTGCTCCTACACTAAAGGTGCCAGCCCTGAAAGCTCTTGCTGATCCTCATCACCCACTGGTAACCTCTAAAACGAACCACAAACACTTGGGCTCTGAACTTGTTTAGGCTACTAAAACTTCCAACGTACACAGCCTCTCCTGCTCGAGCTGCCCAAAGTTCAACACCGAAATTGCGAACGTCCAACGATTGCTCCTACATTAAAGGTGCCAGCCCTGAAAGCTGTTGCTGGTCCTCATCGCCCACTGGTAACCTCTAAAATGAACCACAAACACCTGGGCTCTGAACTTGTTTAGGCTACTAAAACTTCCAACGTACACAGCCTCTCCTGCTCAATCTGGCCAGAACTCAACACCGAAATTGCGAACGTCCAGCGATTGCTCCTACACTAAAGGTGCCAGCCCTGAAAGCTGTTGCTCGTCCTCATCTCCCACTGGTAACCTCTAAAACGAACCACAAACACTTGGGCTCTGAACTTGTTTAGGCTACTAAAACTTCCAACGTACACAGCCTCTCCTGCTCAATCTGGCCAGAGCTCAACACCGAAATTGCGAACGTCCAGCGATTGCTCCTACACTAAAGGTGCCAGCCCTGAAAGCTCTTGCTGGTCCTCATCTCCCACTGGTAACCTCTAAAACGAACCACAAACACTTGGGCTCTGAACTTGTTTAGGCTACTAAAACTTCCAACGTACACAGCCTCTCCTGCTCGAGCTGCCCAAAGTTCAATACCGAAATTGCGAACGTCCAGCGATTGCTCCTACACTAAAGGTGCCAGCCCTGAATGCTGTTGTTGATCCTCATCTCCCACTGGTAACCTCTAAAACGAACCACAAACACTTGGGCTCTGAACTTGTTTAGGCTACTAAAACTTCCAACGTACACAGCCTCTCCTGCTCGAGCTGGCCAAAGTTCAACACCGAAATTGCGAACGTCCAACGATTGCTCCTACACTAAAGGTGCCAGCCCTGAAAGCTCTTGCTGGTCCTCATCGCCCACTGGTAACCTCTAAAATGAACCACAAACACCTGGGCTCTGAACTTGTTTAGGCTACTAAAACTTCCAACGTACACAGCCTCTCCTGCTCAATCTGGCCAGAACTCAACACCGAAATTGCGAACGTCCAGCGATTGCTCCTACACTAAAGGTGCCAGCCCTGAATGCTGTTGCTCGTCCTCATCTCCCACTGGTAACCTCTAAAACGAACCACAAACACTTGGGCTCTGAACTTGTTTAGGCTACTAAAACTTCCAACGTACACAGCCTCTCCTGCTCAATCTGGCCAGAGCTCGACAGCGAAATTGCGAACGTCCAGCGATTGCTCCTACACTAAAGGTGCCAGCCCTGAAAGCTCTTGCTGGTCCTCATCTCCCACTGGTAACCTCTAAAACGAACCACAAACACTTGGGCTCTGAACTTGTTTAGGCTACTAAAACTTCCAACGTACACAGCCTCTCCTGCTCGAGCTGGCCAGAGCTCAACACCAAAATTGCGAACATCCAGCGATTGCTCCTACACTAAAGGTGCCAGCCCTGAATGCTGTTGCTCGTCCTCATCTCCCACTGGTAACCTCTAAAACCAACCACAAACACTTGGGCTCTGAACTTGTTTAGGCTACAAAAACTTCCAACGTACACAGCCTCTCCTGCTCGAGCTGGCCAAAGTTCAACACCGAAATTGCGAACGTCCAGCGATTGCTCCTACACTAAAGGTGCCAGCCCTGAATGCTGTTGCTGATCCTCATCTCCCACTGGTAACCTCTAAAACCAACCAGAAACACTTGGGCTCCGAACTTATTTAGGCTACTAAAACCTCCAACGTACACAGCCTCTCCTGCTCGAGATGGCCAAAGTTCAACACTGAAATTGCGAACGTCCAGCGATTGCTCCTACACTAAAGGTGCCAGCCCTGAAAGCTGTTGCTGGTCCTCATCTCCCACTGGTAACCTCGAAAACGAACCACAAACACTTGGGCTCTGAACTTGTTTAGGCTACTAAAACTTCCAACGTACACAGCCTCTCCTGCTCGAGCTGGCCAGAGCTCAACACCGAAATTGCGAACGTCCAGCGATTGCTCCTACACTAAAGGTGCCAGCCCTGAAAGCTCTTGCTGATCCTCATCACCCACTGGTAACCTCTAAAACGAACCACAAACACTTGGGCTCTGAACTTGTTTAGGCTACTAAAACTTCCAACGTACACAGCCTCTCCTGCTCGAGCTGCCCAAAGTTCAACACCGAAATTGCGAACGTCCAGCGATTGCTCCTACACTAAAGGTGCCAGCCCTGAAAGCTCTTGCTGGTCCTCATCTCCCACTGGTAACCTCTAAAACCAAACACAAACACTTGGGCTCTGAACTTGTTTAGGCTACTAAAACTTCCAACGTACACAGCCTCTCCTGCTCGAGCTGGCCAGAGCTCAACACCGAAATTGCGAACGTCCAGCGATTGCTCCTACACTAAAGGTGCCAGCCCTGAAAGCTCTTGCTGATGCTCATCTCCCACTGGTAACCTCTAAAACGAACCACAAACACTTGGGCTCTGAACTTGTTTAGGCTACTAAAACTTCCAACGTACACAGCCTCTCCTGCTCGAGATGGCCAAAGTTCAACACTGAAATTGCGAACGTCCAGCGATTGCTCCTACACTAAAGGTGCCAGCCCTGAAAGCTGTTGCTGGTCCTCATCTCCCACTGGTAACCTCGAAAACGAACCACAAACACTTGCGCTCTGAACTTGTTTAGGCTACTAAAACTTCCAACGTACACAGCCTCTCCTGCTCGAGCTGGCCAGAGCTCAACACCGAAATTGCGAACGTCCAGCGATTGCTCCTACACTAAAGGTGCCAGCCCTGAAAGCTCTTGCTGATCCTCATCACCCACTGGTAACCTCTAAAACCAACCACAAACACTTGGGCTCTGAACTTGTTTAGGCTACTAAAACTTCCAACGTACACAGCCTCTCCTGCTCGAGCTGCCCAAAGTTCAACACCGAAATTGCGAACGTCCAACGATTGCTCCTACACTAAAGGTGCCAGCCCTGAAAGCTGTTGCTCGTCCTCATCTCCCACTGGTAACCTCTAAAACGAACCACAAACACTTGGGCTCTGAACTTGTTTAGGCTACTAAAACTTCCAACGTACACAGCCTCTCCTGCTCAATCTGGCCAGAGCTCAACACCGAAATTGCGAACGTCCAGCGATTGCTCCTACACTAAAGGTGCCAGCCCTGAATGCTGTTGTTGATCCTCATCTCCCACTGGTAACCTCTAAAACGAACCACAAACACTTGGGCTCTGAACTTGTTTAGGCTACTAAAACTTCCAACGTACACAGCCTCTCCTGCTCGAGCTGCCCAAAGTTCAATACCGAAATTGCGAACGTCCAGCGATTGCTCCTACACTAAAGGTGCCAGCCCTGAATGCTGTTGTTGATCCTCATCTCCCACTGGTAACCTCGAAAACGAACCACAAACACTTGGGCTCTGAACTTGTTTAGGCTACTAAAACTTCCAACGTACACAGCCTCTCCTGCTCGAGCTGGCCAAAGTTCAACACCGAAATTGCGAACGTCCAACGATTGCTCCTACACTAAAGGTGCCAGCCCTGAAAGCTGTTGCTGGTCCTCATCGCCCACTGGTAACCTCTAAAATGAACCACAAACACCTGGGCTCTGAACTTGTTTAGGCTACTAAAACTTCCAACGTACACAGCCTCTCCTGCTCAATCTGGCCAGAACTCAACACCGAAATTGCGAACGTCCAGCGATTGCTCCTACACTAAAGGTGCCAGCCCTGAATGCTGTTGCTCGTCCTCATCTCCCACTGGTAACCTCTAAAACGAACCACAAACACTTGGGCTCTGAACTTGTTTAGGCTACTAAAACTTCCAACGTACACAGCCTCTCCTGCTCAATCTGGCCAGAGCTCGACAGCGAAATTGCGAACGTCCAGGGATTGCTCCTACACTAAAGGTGCCAGCCCTGAAAGCTCTTGCTGGTCCTCATCTCCCACTGGTAACCTCTAAAACGAACCACAAACACTTGGGCTCTGAACTTGTTTAGGCTACTAAAACTTCCAACGTACACAGCCTCTCCTGCTCGAGCTGGCCAGAGCTCAACACCAAAATTGCGAACATCCAGCGATTGCTCCTACACTAAAGGTGCCAGCCCTGAATGCTGTTGCTCGTCCTCATCTCCCACTGGTAACCTCTAAAACCAACCACAAACACTTGGGCTCTGAACTTGTTTAGGCTACAAAAACTTTTCCAACGTACACAGCCTCTCCTGCTCGAGCTGGCCAAAGTTCAACACCGAAATTGCGAACGTCCAGCGATTGCTCCTACACTAAAGGTGCCAGCCCTGAATGCTGTTGCTGATCCTCATCTCCCACTGGTAACCTCTAAAACCAACCAGAAACACTTGGGCTCCGAACTTATTTAGGCTACTAAAACTTCCAACGTACACAGCCTCTCCTGCTCAATCTGGCCAGAGCTCGACAGCGAAATTGCGAACGTCCAGCGATTGCTCCTACACTAAAGGTGCCAGCCCTGAATGCTGTTGTTGATCCTCATCTCCCACTGGTAACCTCTAAAACCAACCACAAACACTTGGGCTCTGAACTTGTTTAGGCTACTAAAACTTCCAACGTACACAGCCTCTCCTGCTCGAGCTGGCCAGAGCTCAACACCAAAATTGCGAACATCCAGCGATTGCTCCTACACTAAAGGTGCCAGCCCTGAATGCTGTTGCTCGTCCTCATCTCCCACTGGTAACCTCGAAAACGAACCACAAACACTTGGGCTCTGAACTTGTTTAGGCTACTAAAACTTCCAACGTACACAGCCTCTCCTGCTCGAGCTGGCCCAAGTTCAACACCGAAATTGCGAACGTCCAGCGATTGCTCCTACAGTAAAGGTGCCAGCCCTGAAAGCTGTTGCTGGTCCTCATCTCCCACTGGTAACCTCTAAAACCAACCACAAACACTTGGGCTCTGAACTTGTTTAGGCTACTAAAACTTCCAACGTACACAGCCTCTCCTGCTCGAGATGGCCAAAGTTCAACACCGAAATTGCGAACGTCCAGCGATTGCTCCTACACTAAAGGTGCCAGCCCTGAAAGCTGTTGCTGGTCCTCATCTCCCACTGGTAACCTCGAAAACGAACCACAAACACTTGCGCTCTGAACTTGTTTAGGCTACTAAAACTTCCAACGTACACAGCCTCTCCTGCTCGAGCTGGCCAGAGCTCAACACCGAAATTGCGAACGTCCAGCGATTGCTCCTACACTAAAGGTGCCAGCCCTGAAAGCTCTTGCTGATCCTCATCACCCACTGGTAACCTCGAAAACCAACCACAAACACTTGGGCTCTGAACTTGTTTAGGCTACTAAAACTTCCAACGTACACAGCCTCTCCTGCTCGAGCTGCCCAAAGTTCAACACCGAAATTGCGAACGTCCAGCGATTGCTCCTACACTAAAGGTGCCAGCCCTGAAAGCTCTTGCTGGTCCTCATCTCCCACTGGTAACCTCTAAAACCAAACACAAACACTTGGGCTCTGAACTTGTTTAGGCTACTAAAACTTCCAACGTACACAGCCTCTCCTGCTCGAGCTGGCCAGAGCTCAACACCGAAATTGCGAACGTCCAGCGATTGCTCCTACACTAAAGGTGCCAGCCCTGAAAGCTCTTGCTGATGCTCATCTCCCACTGGTAACCTCTAAAACCAACCACAAACACTTGGGCTCTGAACTTGTTTAGGCTACTAAAACTTCCAACGTACACAGCCTCTCCTGCTCGAGCTGGCCAGAGCTCAACACCGAAATTGCGAACGTCCAGCGATTGCTCCTACACTAAAGGTGCCAGCCCTGAAAGCTCTTGCTGGTCCTCATCTCCCACTGGTAACCTCTAAAACGAACCACAAACACTTGGGCTCTGAACTTGTTTAGGCTACTAATACTTCCAACGTACACAGCCTCTCCTGCTCGAGCTGCCCAAAGTTCAACACCGAAATTGCGAACGTCCAGCGATTGCTCCTACACTAAAGGTGCCAGCCCTGAATGCTGTTGCTGGTCCTCATCGCCCACTGGTAACCTCTAAAATGAACCACAAACACCTGGGCTCTGAACTTGTTTAGGCTACTAAAACTTCCAACGTACACAGCCTCTCCTGATCGAGCTGCCCAAAGTTCAACACCGAAATTGCGAACGTCCAGCGATTGCTCCTACACTAAAGGTGCCAGCCCTGAATGCTGTTGCTCGTCCTCATCTCCCACTGGTAACCTCGAAAACGAACCACAAACACTTGGGCTCTGAACTTGTTTAGGCTACTAAAACTTCCAACGTACACAGCCTCTCCTGCTCGAGCTGCCCAAAGTTCAATACCGAAATTGCGAACGTCCAGCGATTGCTCCTACACTAAAGGTGCCAGCCCTGAATGCTGTTGTTGATCCTCATCTCCCACTGGTAACCTCTAAAACGAACCACAAACACTTGGGCTCTGAACTTGTTTAGGCTACTAAAACTTCCAACGTACACAGCCTCTCCTGCTCGAGCTGCCCAAAGTTCAACACCGAAATTGCGAACGTCCAACGATTGCTCCTACACTAAAGGTGCCAGCCCTGAAAGCTGTTGCTGGTCCTCATCGCCCACTGGTAACCTCTAAAATGAACCACAAACACCTGGGCTCTGAACTTGTTTAGGCTACTAAAACTTCCAACGTACACAGCCTCTCCTGCTCAATCTGGCCAGAACTCAACACCGAAATTGCGAACGTCCAGCGATTGCTCCTACACTAAAGGTGCCAGCCCTGAATGCTGTTGCTCGTCCTCATCTCCCACTGGTAACCTCTAAAACGAACCACAAACACTTGGGCTCTGAACTTGTTTAGGCTACTAAAACTTCCAACGTACACAGCCTCTCCTGCTCAATCTGGCCAGAGCTCGACAGCGAAATTGCGAACGTCCAGCGATTGCTCCTACACTAAAGGTGCCAGCCCTGAAAGCTCTTGCTGGTCCTCATCTCCCACTGGTAACCTCGAAAACGAACCACAAACACTTGGGCTCTGAACTTGTTTAGGCTACTAAAACTTCCAACGTACACAGCCTCTCCTGCTCGAGCTGGCCAGAGCTCAACACCAAAATTGCGAACATCCAGCGATTGCTCCTACACTAAAGGTGCCAGCCCTGAATGCTGTTGCTCGTCCTCATCTCCCACTGGTAACCTCTAAAACCAACCACAAACACTTGGGCTCTGAACTTGTTTAGGCTACTAAAACTTCCAACGTACACAGCCTCTCCTGCTCGAGCTGGCCAAAGTTCAACACCGAAATTGCGAACGTCCAGCGATTGCTCCTACACTAAAGGTGCCAGCCCTGAATGCTGTTGCTGATCCTCATCTCCCACTGGTAACCTCTAAAACCAACCAGAAACACTTGGGCTCCGAACTTATTTAGGCTACTAAAACTTCCAACGTACACAGCCTCTCCTGCTCAATCTGGCCAGAGCTCGACAGCGAAATTGCGAACGTCCAGCGATTGCTCCTACACTAAAGGTGCCAGCCCTGAATGCTGTTGTTGATCCTCATCTCCCACTGGTAACCTCTAAAACGAACCACAAACACTTGCGCTCTGAACTTGTTTAGGCTACTAAAACTTCCAACGTACACAGCCTCTCCTGCTCGAGCTGGCCCAAGTTCAACACCGAAATTGCGAACGTCCAGCGATTGCTCCTACACTAAAGGTGCCAGCCCTGAAAGCTCTTGCTGGTCCTCATCTCCCACTGGTAACCTCTAAAACGAACCACAAACACTTGGGCTCTGAACTTGTTTAGGCTACTAAAACTTCCAACGTACACAGCCTCTCCTGCTCGAGCTGGCCAAAGTTCAACACCGAAATTGCGAACGTCCAACGATTGCTCCTACACTAAAGGTGCCAGCCCTGAAAGCTGTTGCTGGTCCTCATCGCCCACTGGTAACCTCTAAAATCAACCACAAACACTTGGGCTCTGAACTTGTTTAGGCTACTAAAACTTCCAACGTACACAGCCTCTCCTGCTCGAGCTGGCCGAAGTTCAACACCAAAATTGCGAACGTCCAGCGATTGCTCCTACACTAAAGGTGCCAGCCCTGAATGCTGTTGCTGGTCCTCATCTCCCACTGGTAACCTCTAAAACGAACCACAAACACTTGCGCTCTGAACTTGTTTAGGCTACTAAAACTTCCAACGTACACAGCCTCTCCTGCTCGAGCTGCCCAAAGTTCAACACTGAAATTGCGAACGTCCAGCGATTGCTCCTACACTAAAGGTGCCAGCCCTGAAAGCTGTTGCTGGTCCTCATCTCCCACTGGTAACCTCGAAAACGAACCACAAACACTTGGGCTCTGAACTTGTTTAGGCTACTAAAACTTCCAACGTACACAGCCTCTCCTGCTCAATCTGGCCAGAGCTCAACACCGAAATTGCGAACGTCCAGCGATTGCTCCTACACTAAAAGTGCCAGCCCTGAAAGCTCTTGCTGATCCTCATCACCCACTGGTAACCTCTAAAACCAAACACAAACACTTGGGCTCTGAACTTGTTTAGGCTACTAAAACTTCCAACGTACACAGCCTCTCCTGCTCGAGCTGGCCAAAGTTCAACACCGAAATTGCGAACGTCCAGCGATTGCTCCTACACTAAAGGTGCCAGCCCTGAATGCTGTTGCTGATCCTCATCTCCCACTGGTAACCTCTAAAACGAACCACAAACACTTGGGCTCTGAACTTGTTTAGGCTACTAAAACTTCCAACGTACACAGCCTCTCCTGCTCGAGCTGGCCCAAGTTCAACACCGAAATTGCGAACGTCCAGCGATTGCTCCTACACTAAAGGTGCCAGCCCTGAAAGCTGTTGCTGGTCCTCATCTCCCACTGGTAACCTCTAAAACCAACCACAAACACTTGGGCTCTGAACTTGTTTAGGCTACTAAAACTTCCAACGTACACAGCCTCTCCTGCTCGAGCTGGCCAAAGTTCAACACCGAAATTGCGAACGTCCAACGATTGCTCCTACACTAAAGGTGCCAGCCCTGAAAGCTCTTGCTGGTCCTCATCGCCCACTGGTAACCTCTAAAATGAACCACAAACACTTGGGCTCTGAACTTGTTTAGGCTACTAAAACTTCCAACGTACACAGCCTCTCCTGCTCGAGCTGGCCAAAGTTCAACACCAAAATTGCGAACGTCCAGCGATTGCTCCTACACTAAAGGTGCCAGCCCTGAATGCTGTTGCTGGTCCTCATCTCCCACTGGTAACCTCTAAAACGAACCACAAACACTTGGGCTCTGAACTTGTTTAGGCTACTAAAACTTCCAACGTACACAGCCTCTCCTGCTCGAGCTGCCCAAAGTTCAACACTGAAATTGCGAACGTCCAGCGATTGCTCCTACACTAAAGGTGCCAGCTCTGAAAGCTGTTGCTGGTCCTCATCTCCCACTGGTAACCTCGAAAACGAACCACAAACACTTGGGCTCTGAACTTGTTTAGGCTACTAAAACTTCCAACGTACACAGCCTCTCCTGCTACAACTGGCCAGAGCTCAACACCGAAATTGCGAACGTCCAGCGATTGCTCCTACACTAAAGGTGCCAGCCCTGAAAGCTCTTGCTGATCCTCATCACCCACTGGTAACCTCTAAAACCAAACACAAACACTTGGGCTCTGAACTTGTTTAGGCTACTAAAACTTCCAACGTACACAGCCTCTCCTGCTCGAGCTGGCCAAAGTTCAACACCGAAATTGCGAACGTCCAGCGATTGCTCCTACACTAAAGGTGCCAGCCCTGAAAGCTCTTGCTGGTCCTCATCTCCCACTGGTAACCTCTAAAACCAAACACAAACACTTGGGCTCTGAACTTGTTTAGGCTACTAAAACTTCCAACGTACACAGCCTCTCCTGCTCGAGCTGGCCAGAGCTCAACACCGAAATTGCGAACGTCCAGCGATTGCTCCTACACTAAAGGTGCCAGCCCTGAAAGCTCTTGCTGATGCTCATCTCCCACTGGTAACCTCTAAAACCAACCACAAACACTTGGGCTCTGAACTTGTTTAGGCTACTAAAACTTCCAACGTACACAGCCTCTCCTGCTCGAGCTGGCCAGAGCTCAACACCGAAATTGCGAACGTCCAGCGATTGCTCCTACACTAAAGGTGCCAGCCCTGAAAGCTCTTGCTGGTCCTCATCTCCCAGTGGTAACCTCTAAAACGAACCACAAACACTTGGGCTCTGAACTTGTTTAGGCTACTAAAACTTCCAACGTACACAGCCTCTCCTGCTCGAGCTGCCCAAAGTTCAACACCGAAATTGCGAACGTCCAGCGATTGCTCCTACACTAAAGGTGCCAGCCCTGAAAGCTCTTGCTGGTCCTCATCGCCCACTGGTAACCTCTAAAATGAACCACAAACACCTGGGCTCTGAACTTGTTTAGGCTACTAAAACTTCCAACGTACACAGCCTCTCCTGCTCAATTTGGCCAGAACTCAACACCGAAATTGCGAACGTCCAGCGATTGCTCCTACACTAAAGGTGCCAGCCCTGAATGCTGTTGCTCGTCCTCATCTCCCACTGGTAACCTCGAAAACGAACCACAAACACTTGGGCTCTGAACTTGTTTAGGCTACTAAAACTTCCAACGTACACAGCCTCTCCTGCTCGAGCTGGCCAAAGTTCAACACCGAAATTGCGAACGTCCAGCGATTGCTCCTACACTAAAGGTGCCAGCCCTGAAAGCTCTTGCTGGTCCTCATCTCCCACTGGTAACCTCTAAAACCAAACACAAACACTTGGGCTCTGAACTTGTTTAGGCTACTAAAACTTCCAACGTACACAGCCTCTCCTGCTCGAGCTGGCCAGAGCTCAACACCGAAATTGCGAACGTCCAGCGATTGCTCCTACACTAAAGGTGCCAGCCCTGAAAGCTCTTGCTGGTGCTCATCTCCCACTGGTAACCTCGAAAACCAACCACAAACACTTGGGCTCTGAACTTGTTTAGGCTACTAAAACTTCCAACGTACACAGCCTCTCCTGCTCGAGCTTGCCCAAAGTTCAACACCGAAATTGCGAACGTCCAGCGATTGCTCCTACACTAAAGGTGCCAGCCCTGAAAGCTGTTGCTGGTCCTCATCGCCCACTGGTAACCTCTAAAATGAACCACAAACACCTGGGCTCTGAACTTGTTTAGGCTACTAAAACTTCCAACGTACACAGCCTCTCCTGCTCAATCTGGCCAAAGTTCAACACCGAAATTGCGAACGTCCAGCGATTGCTCCTACACTAAAGGTGCCAGCCCTGAAAGCTCTTGCTGGTCCTCATCTCCCACTGGTAACCTCTAAAACGAACCACAAACACTTGGGCTCTGAACTTGTTTAGGCTACTAAAACTTCCAACGTACACAGCCTCTCCTGCAACAACTGGCCAGAGCTCAACACCGAAATTGCGAACGTCCAGCGATTGCTCCTACACTAAAGGTGCCAGCCCTGAAAGCTCTTGCTGGTCCTCATCTCCCACTGGTAACCTCGAAAACCAACCACAAACACTTGGGCTCTGAACTTGTTTAGGCTACTAAAACTTCCAACGTACACAGCCTCTCCTGCTCGAGCTGGCCAAAGTTCAACACTGAAATTGCGAACGTCCAGCGATTGCTCCTACACTAAAGGTGCCAGCCCTGAAAGCTCTTGCTGGTCCTCATCGCCCACTGGTAACCTCTAAAATGAACCACAAACACCTGGGCTCTGAACTTGTTTAGGCTACTAAAACTTCCAACGTACACAGCCTCTCCTGCTCAATCTGGCCAGAACTCAACACCGAAATTGCGAACGTCCAGCGATTGCTCCTACACTAAAGGTGCCAGCCCTGAATGCTGTTGCTCGTCCTCATCTCCCACTAGTAACCTCTAAAACGAACCACAAACACCTGGGCTCTGAACTTGTTTAGGCTACTAAAACTTCCAACGTACACAGCCTCTCCTGCTTGAGCTGGCCAAAGTTCAACACCGAAATTGCGAACGTCCAGCTATTGTTCCTACACTAAAGGTGCCAGCCCTGAATGCTGTTGCTGATCCTCATCTCCCACTGGTAATCTCGAAAACGAACCACAAACACTTGGGCTCTGAACTTGTTTAGGCTACTAAAACTTCCAACGTACACAGCCTCTCCTGCTCGAGCTGCCCAGAGTTCAACACCGAAATTGCGAACATCCAGCGATTGCTCCTACACTAAAGGTGCCAGCCCTGAATGCTGTTGCTCGTCCTCATCTCCCACTGGTAACCTCTAAAACCAACCACAAACACTTGGGCTCTGAACTTGTTTAGGCTACAAAAACTTCCAACGTACACAGCCTCTCCTGCTCGAGCTGGCCAAAGTTCAACACTGAAATTGCGAATGTCCAGCGATTGCTCCTACACTAAAGGTGCCAGCCCTGAATGCTGTTGCTCGTCCTCATCTCCCACTGGTAACCTCGAAAACGAACCACAAACACTTGGGCTCTGAACTTGTTTAGGCTACTAAAACTTCCAACGTACACAGCCTCTCCTGCTCGAGCTGGCCAAAGTTCAACACCGAAATTGCGAACGTCCAGCGATTGCTCCTACACTAAAGGTGCCAGCCCTGAAAGCTGTTGCTGGTCCTCATCTCCCACTGGTAACCTCTAAAATCAACCACAAACACTTGGGCTCTGAACTTGTTTAGGCTACTAAAACTTCCAACGTACACAGCCTCTCCTGCTCGAGCTGGCCAGAGCTCAACACCGAAATTGCGAACGTCCAGCGATTGCTCCTACACTAAAGGTGCCAGCCCTGAATGCTGTTGCTGGTCCTCATCTCCCACTGGTAACCTCTAAAACCAACCACAAACACTTGGGCTCTGAACTTGTTTAGGCTACTAAAACTTCCAACGTACACAGCCTCTCCTGCTCGAGCTGCCCAAAGTTCAACACTGAAATTGCGAACGTCCAGCGATTGCTCCTACACTAAAGGTGCCAGCCCTGAAAGCTGTTGCTGGTCCTCATCTCCCACTGGTAACCTCTAAAACCAACCACAAACACTTGGGCTCTGAACTTGTTTAGGCTACTAAAACTTCCAACGTACACAGCCTCTCCTGCTCAATCTGGCCAGAGCTCAACACCGAAATTGCGAACGTCCAGCGATTGCTCCTACACTAAAGGTGCCAGCCCTGAAAGCTCTTGCTGATCCTCATCACCCACTGGTAACCTCTAAAACGAACCACAAACACTTGGGCTCTGAACTTGTTTAGGCTACTAAAACTTCCAACGTACACAGCCTCTCCTGCTCGAAGTGCCCGAAGTTCAACACCGAAATTGCGAACGTCCAGCGATTGCTCCTACACTAAAGGTGCCAGCCCTGAAAGCTCTTGCTGGTCCTCATCTCCCACTGGTAACCTCTAAAACCAAACACAAACACTTGGGCTCTGAACTTGTTTAGGCTACTAAAACTTCCAACGTACACAGCCTCTCCTGCTCAAGCTGGCCAGAGCTCAACACCGAAATTGCGAACGTCCAGCGATTGCTCCTACACTAAAGGTGCCAGCCCTGAAAGCTCTTGCTGGTGCTCATCTCCACTGGTAACCTTGAAAACCAACCACAAACACTTGGGCTCTGAACTTGTTTAGGCTACTAAAACTTCCAACGTACACAGCCTCTCCTGCTCGAGCTGGCCAGAGCTCAACACCGAAATTGCGAACGTCCACCGATTGCTCCTACACTAAAGGTGCCAGCCCTGAAACCTCTTCCTGGTCCTCATCTCCCACTGGTAACCTCTAAAACCAACCACAAACACTTGGGCTCTGAACTTGTTTAGGCTACTAAAACTTCCAACGTACACAGCCTCTCCTGCTCGAGCTGCCCAAAGTTCAACACCGAAATTGCGAACGTCCAGCGATTGCTCCTACACTAAAGGTGCCAGCCCTGAAAGCTGTTGCTGGTCCTCATCGCCCACTGGTAACCTCTAAAATGAACCACAAACACCTGGGCTCTGAACTTGTTTAGGCTACTAAAACTTCCAACGTACACAGCCTCTCCTGCTCAATCTGGCCAGAGTTCAACACCGAAATTGCGAACGTCCAGCGATTGCTCCTACACTAAAGGTGCCAGCCCTGAATGCTGTTGCTCGTCCTCATCTCCCACTGGTAACCTCGAAAACCAACCACAAACACTTGGGCTCTGAACTTGTTTAGGCTACTAAAACTTCCAACGTACACAGCCTCTCCTGCTCAATCTGGCCAGAGCTCAACACCGAAATTGCGAACGTACAGCGATTGCTCCTACACTAAAGGTGCCAGCCCTGAAAGCTCTTGCTGGTGCTCATCTCCCACTGGTAGCCTCGAAAACCAAACACAAACACTTGGGCTCTGAACTTGTTTAGGCTACTAAAACTTCCAACGTACACAGCCTCTCCTGTTCGAGCTGGCCAGAGCTCAACACCGAAATTGCGAACGTCCAGCGATTGCTCCTACACTAAAGGTGCCAGCCCTGAAAGCTCTTGCTGGTCCTCATCTCCCACTGGTAACCTCTAAAACGAACCACAAACACTTGGGCTCTGAACTTGTTTAGGCTACTAAAACTTCCAACGTACACAGCCTCTCCTGCTCAATCTGGCCAGAGCTCAACACCGAACTTGCGAACGTCCAGCGATTGCTCCTACACTAAAGGTGCCAGCCCTGAATGCTGTTGCTGGTCCTCATCACCCACTGGTAACCTCTAAAACGAACCACAAACACTTGGGCTCTGAACTTGTTTAGGCCAATAAAACCTCCAACGTACACAGCCTCTCCTGCTCGAGCTGGCCAAAGTTCAACACTGAAATTGCGAACGTCCAGCGATTGCTCCTACACTAAAGGTGCCAGCCCTGTATGCTGTTGCTCGTCCTCATCTCCCACTGGTAACCTCTAAAACGAACCACAAACACTTGGGCTCTGAACTTGCTTAGGCTACTAAAATTTCCAATGTACACAGCCTCTCCTGCTCAATCTAGCCAAAGTTCAACACCGAAATTGCGAACGTCCAGCGATTGCTCCTACACTAAAGGTGCCAGCCCTGAAAGCTCTTGCTGGTCCTAATCTCCCACTGGTAACCTCTAAAACGAACCACAAACACTTGGGCTCTGAACTTGTTTAGGCTACTAAAACTTCCAACGTACACAGCCTCTCCTGCTCGAGCTGGCCAGAGCTCAACACCGAAATTGCGAACGTCCAGCGATTGCTCCTACACTAAAGGTGCCAGCCCTGAAAACTCTTGCTGGTCCTCATCGCCCACTGGTAACCTCTAAAATGAACCACAAACACTTGGGCTCTGAACTTGTTTAGGCTACTAAAACTTCCAACGTACACAGCCTCTCCTGCTCAATCTGGCCAGAACTCAACACCGAAATTGCGAACGTCCAGCGATTGCTCCTACACTAAAGGTGCCAGCCCTGAATGCTGTTGCTGGTCCTCATCTCCCACTGGTAACCTCGAAAACGAACCACAAACACTTGGGCTCTGAACTTGTTTAGGCTACTAAAACTTCCAAAGTACACAGCCTCTCCTGCTCAATCTGGCCAGAGCTCAACACCGAAATTGCGAACGTCCAGCGATTGCTCCTACACTAAAGGTGCCAGCCCTGAATGCTGTTGCTGGTCCTCATCTCCCACTGGTAACCTCTAAAACGAACCACAAACACTTGGGCTCCGAACTTGTTTAGGCTACTAAAACTTCCAACGTACACAGCCTCTCCTGCTCAAGCTGGCCAGAGCTCAACACCGAAATTGCGAACGTCCAGCGATTGCTCCTACACTAAAGGTGCCAGCCCTGAATGCTGTTGTTAATCCTCATCTCCCACTGGTAACCTCTAAAACGAACAACAAACACTTGGGCTCTGAACTTGTTTAGGCTACTAAAACTTCCAACGTACACAGCCTCTCCTGCTCGAGCTGGCCAAAGTTCAACACCGAAATTGCGAACGTCCAGCGATTGCTCCTACACTAAAGGTGCCAGCCCTGAAAGCTCTTGCTGGTCCTCATCGCCCACTGGTAACCTCTAAAACCAACCACAAACACCTGGGCTCTGAACTTGTTTAGGCTACTAAAACTTCCAACGTACACAGCCTCTCCTGCTCGAGCTGCCCAAAGTTCAACACCGAAATTGTGAACGTCCAGCGATTGCTCCTACACTAAAGGTGCCAGCCCTGAATGCTGTTGCTCGTCCTCATCTCCCACTGGTAACCTCTAAAACGAACCACAAACACTTGGGCTCTGAACTTTTTTAGGCTACTAAAACTTCCAACGTACACAGCCTCTCCTGCTCAATCTGGCCATAGCTCAACACCGAAATTGCGAACGTCCAGCGATTGCTCCTACACTAAAGGTGCCAGTCCTGAATGCTGTTGCTGGTCCTCATCTCCCACTGGTAGCCTCTAA
The DNA here is from genome assembly GCF_030936135.1 of Gavia stellata. Lineage (NCBI taxonomy): Eukaryota > Metazoa > Chordata > Aves > Gaviiformes > Gaviidae > Gavia > Gavia stellata. The sequence goes on along the minus strand of NW_026776772.1, from coordinate 34,954 downwards.
AACGAACAACAAACACTTGGGCTCTGAACTTGTTTAGGCTACTAAAACTTCCAACGTACACAGCCTCTCCTGCTCAATCTGGCCAGAACTCAACACCGAAATTGCGAACGTCCAGCGATTGCTCCTACACTAAAGGTGCCAGCCCTGAATGCTGTTGCTGGTCCTCATCTCCCACTGGTAGCCTCTAAAACGAACAACAAACACTTGGGCTCTGAACTTGTTTAGGCTACTAAAACTTCCAACGTACACAGCCTCTCCTGCTCAATCTGGCCAGAGCTCAACACCGAAATTGCGAACGTCCAGCGATTGCTCCTACACTAAAGGTGCCAGCCCTGAAAGCTCTTGCTGGTCCTCATCTCCCACTGGTAACCTCGAAAACGAACCACAAACACTTCGGCTCTGAACTTGTTTAGGCTACTAAAACCTCCAACGTACACAGCCTCTCCTGCTCGAGCTGGCCAAAGTTCAAAACCGAAATCGCAAACGTCCAGCGATTGCTCCTACACTAAAGGTGCCAGCCCTGAATGCTGTTGCTGGTCCTCATCTCCCACTGGTAACCTCTAAAACCAACCACAAACACTTGGGCTCTGAACTTCTTTAGGCTACTAAAACTTCCAACGTACACAGCCTCTCCTGCTCAAGCTGGCCAAAGTTCAACACCGAAATTGCGAACGTCCAGCGATTGCTCCTACACTAAAGGTGCCAGCCCTGAATGCTGTTGCTGGTCCTCATCTCCCACTGGTAACCTCTAAAACCAACCACAAACACTTGGGCTCCGAACTTGTTTAGGCTACTAAAACTTCCAACGTACACAGCCTCTCCTGCTCAAGCTGGCCAAAGCTCAACACCGAAATTGCGAACGTCCAGCGATTGCTCCTACAGTAAAGGTGCCAGCCCTGAAAGCTGTTGCTGGTCCTCATCTCCCACTGGTAACCTCTAAAACGAACCACTAACACTTGGGCTCTGAACTTGTTTAGGCTACTAAAACTTCCAACGTACACAGCCTCTCCTGCTCAATCTGGCCAGAGCTCAACAACGAAATTGCGAACGTCCAGCGATTGCTCCTACACTAAAGGTGCCAGCCCTGAAAGCTCTTGCTGGTCCTCATCTCCCACTGGTAACCTCTAAAACGAACCACAAACACTTGGGCTCTGAACTTGTTTAGGCTACGAAAACTTCCAATGTACACAGCCTCTCCTGCTCGAGCTGCCCAAAGTTCAACACCGAAATTGCGAACGTCCAGCGATTGCTCCTACACTAAAGGTGCCAGCCCTGAAAGCTCTTGCTGGTCCTCATCTCCCACTGGTAACCTCTAAAACGAACCACAAACACCTGGGCTCTGAACTTGTTTAGGCTACTAAAACTTCCAACGTACACAGCCTCTCCTGCTCGAGCTGGCCAAAGTTCAACACCGAAATTGCGAACGTCCAGCGATTGCTACTACACTAAAGGTGCCAGCCCTGAATGCTGTTGCTGGTCCTCATCTCCCACTGGTAACCTCGAAAACGAACCACAAACACTTGGGCTCTGAACTTGTTTAGGCTACTAAAACTTGCAACGTACACAGCCTCTCCTGCTCGAGCTGGCCCAAGTTCAACACCGAAATTGCGAACGTCCAGCGATTGCTCCTGCACTAAAGGTGCCAGCCCTGAAAGCTCTTGCTGGTCCTCATCTCCCACTGGTAACCTCGAAAACGAACCACAAACACCTGGGCTCTGAACTTGTTTAGGCTACGAAAACTTCCAATGTACACAGCCTCTCCTGCTCGAGCTGGCCAAAGTTCAACACCGAAATTGCGAACGTCCAGCGATTGCTCCTACACTAAAGGTGACAGCCCTGAAAGCTCTTGCTGGTCCTCATCTCCCACTGGTAACCTCGAAACGAACCACAAACACTTGGGCTCTGAACTTGTTTAGGCTACGAAAACTTCCAACGTACACAGCCTCTCCTGCTCGAGCTGCCCAAAGTTCAACACCGAAATTGCGAACGTCCAGCGATTGCTCCTACACTAAAGGTGCCAGCCCTGAAAGCTGTTGCTGGTCCTCATCTCCCACTGGTAACCTCTAAAACCAACCACAAACACTTGGGCTCTGAACTTGTTTAGGCTACTAAAACTTCCAACGTACACAGCCTCTCCTGCTCAATCTGGCCAAAGTTCAACACCGAAATTGCGAACGACCAGCGATTGCTCCTACACTAAAGGTGCCAGCCCTGAAAGCTCTTCCTGGTCCTCATCGCCCACTGGTAACCTCTAAAATGAACCACAAACACTTGGGCTCTGAACTTGTTTAGGCTACTAAAACTTCCAACGTACACAGCCTCTCCTGCTCAATCTGGCCAGAGCTCAACACCGAAATTGCGAACGTCCAGCGATTGCTCCTACACTAAAGGTGCCAGCCCTGAATGCTGTTGCTGGTCCTCATCTCCCACTGGTAACCTCTAAAACGAACCACAAACACTTGGGCTCCGAACTTGTTTAGGCTACTAAAACTTCCAACGTACACAGCCTCTCCTGCTCAAGCTGGCCAGAGCTCAACACCGAAATTGCGAACGTCCAGCGATTGCTCCTACACTAAAGGTGCCAGCCCTGAATGCTGTTGTTGATCCTCATCTCCCACTGGTAACCTCTAAAACGAACAACAAACACTTGGGCTCCGAACTTGTTTAGGCTACTAAAACTTCCAACGTACACAGCCTCTCCTGCTCGAGCTGGCCAAAGTTCAACACCGAAATTGCGAACGTCCAGCGATTGCTCCTACACTAAAGGTGCCAGCCCTGAAAGCTGTTGCTGGTCCTCATCGCCCACTGGTAACCTCTAAAATGAACCACAAACACCTGGGCTCTGAACTTGTTTAGGCTACTAAAACTTCCAACGTACACAGCCTCTCCTGCTCGAGCTGCCCAAAGTTCAACACCGAAATTGTGAACGTCCAGCGATTGCTCCTACACTAAAGGTGCCAGCCCTGAATGCTGTTGCTCGTCCTCATCTCCCACTGGTAACCTCTAAAACGAACCACAAACACTTGGGCTCTGAACTTGTTTAGGCTACTAAAACTTCCAACGTACACAGCCTCTCCTGCTCAATCTGGCCAGAGCTCAACACCGAAATTGCGAACGTCCAGCGATTGCTCCTACACTAAAGGTGCCAGCCCTGAATGCTGTTGCTCGTCCTCATCTCCCACTGGTAACCTCGAAAACGAACCACAAACACTTGGGCTCTGAACTTGTTTAGGCTACTAAAACTTCCAATGTACACAGCCTCTCCTGCTCAATCTGACCAAAGATCAACACCGAAATTGCGAACGTCCAGCGATTGCTCCTACACTAAAGGTGCCAGCCCTGAAAGCTGTTGCTGGTCCTCATCTCCCGCTGGTAACCTCGAAAACGAACCACAAACACTTCGGCTCTGAACTTGTTTAGGCTACTAAAACCTCCAACGTACACAGCCTCTCCTGCTCGAGCTGGCCAAAGTTCAACACCGAAATCGCAAACGTCCAGCGATTGCTCCTACACTAAAGGTGCCAGCCCTGAATGCTGTTGCTGGTCCTCATCTCCCACTGGTAACCTCTAAAACCAACCACAAACACTTGGGCTCTGAACTTCTTTAGGCTACTAAAACTTCCAACGTACACAGCCTCTCCTGCTCAAGCTGGCCAAAGTTCAACACCGAAATTGCGAACGACCAGCGATTGCTCCTACACTAAAGGTGCCAGCCCTGAATGCTGTTGCTGGTCCTCATTGCCCACTGGTAACCTCTAAAACCAACCACAAACACTTAGGCTCCGAACTTGTTTAGGCTACTAAAACTTCCAACGTACACAGCCTCTCCTGCTCAAGCTGGCCAAAGCTCAACACCGAAATTGCGAACGTCCAGCGATTGCTCCTACAGTAAAGGTGCCAGCCCTGAAAGCTGTTGCTGGTCCTCATCTCCCACTGGTAACCTCTAAAACGAACCACTAACACTTGGGCTCTGAACTTGTTTAGGCTACTAAAACTTCCAACGTACACAGCCTCTCCTGCTCAATCTGGCCAGAGCTCAACAACGAAATTGCGAACGTCCAGCGATTGCTCCTACACTAAAGGTGCCAGCCCTGAAAGATCTTGCTGGTCCTCATCGCCCACTGGTAACCTCTAAAATGAACCACAAACACCTGGGCTCTGAACTTGTTTAGGCTACTAAAACTTCCAACGTACACAGCCTCTCCTGCTCGAGCTGGCCCAAGTTCAACACCGAAATTGCGAACGTCCAGCGATTGCTCCTGCACTAAAGGTGCCAGCCCTGAAAGCTCTTGCTGGTCCTCATCTCCCACTGGTAACCTCGAAAACGAACCACAAACACTTGGGCTCTGAACTTGTTTAGGCTACGAAAACTTCCAATGTACACAGCCTCTCCTGCTCGAGCTGGCCAAAGTTCAACACCGAAATTGCGAACGTCCAGCGATTGCTCCTACACTAAAGGTGACAGCCCTGAAAGCTCTGCTGGTCCTCATCTCCCACTGGTAACCTCTAAAACCAACCACAAACACTTGGGCTCTGAACTTGTTTAGGCTACTAAAACTTCCAACGTACACAGCCTCTCCTGCTCGAGCTGCCCAAAGTTCAACACCGAAATTGCGAACGTCCAGCGATTGCTCCTACACTAAAGGTGCCAGCCCTGAAAGCTGTTGCTGGTCCTCATCTCCCACTGGTAACCTCTAAAACCAACCACAAACACTTGGGCTCTGAACTTGTTTAGGCTACTAAAACTTCCAACGTACACAGCCTCTCCTGCTCGAGCTGGCCAACACACTGGTTCAACACCGAAATTGCGAACGTCCAACGATTGCTCCTACACTAAAGGTGCCAGCCCTGAATGCTGTTGCTGGTCCTCATCTCCCACTGGTAACCTCGAAAACGAACCACAAACACTTGGGCTCTGAACTTGTTTAGGCTACTAAAACTTCCAACGTACACAGCCTCTCCTGCTCAATCTGGCCAAAGTTCAACACCGAAATTGCGAACGACCAGCGATTGCTCCTACACTAAAGGTGCCAGCCCTGAAAGCTCTTGCTGGTCCTCATCGCCCACTGGTAACCTCTAAAATGAACCACAAACACCTGGGCTCTGAACTTGTTTAGGCTACTAAAACTTCCAACGTACACAGCCTCTCCTGCTCAATCTGGCCAGAACTCAACACCGAAATTGCGAACGTCCAGCGATTGCTCCTACACTAAAGGTGCCAGCCCTGAATGCTGTTGCTAGTCCTCATCTCCCACTGGTAACCTCTAAAACGAACCACAAACACTTGCGCTCTGAACTTGTTTAGGCTACTAAAACTTCCAACGTACACAGCCTCTCCTGCTCAATCTGGCCAGAGCTCAACACCGAAATTGCGAACGTCCAGCGATTGCTCCTACACTAAAGGTGCCAGCCCTGAATGCTGTTGTTGATCCTCATCTCCCACTGGTAACCTCTAAAACGAACCACAAACACTTGGGCTCCGAACTTGTTTAGGCTACTAAAACTTCCAACGTACACAGCCTCTCCTGCTCGAGCTGGCCAAAGTTCAACACCGAAATTGCGAACGTCCAGCGATTGCTCCTACACTAAAGGTGCCAGCCCTGAAAGCTGTTGCTGGTCCTCATCGCCCACTGGTAACCTCTAAAATGAACCACAAACACCTGGGCTCTGAACTTGTTTAGGCTACTAAAACTTCCAACGTACACAGCCTCTCCTGCTCGAGCTGCCCAAAGTTCAACACCGAAATTGCGAACGTCCAGCGATTGCTCCTACACTAAAGGTGCCAGCCCTGAAAGCTGTTGCTGGTCCTCATCTCCCACTGGTAGCCTCTAAAACGAACAACAAACACCTGGGCTCTGAACTTGTTTAGGCTACTAAAACTTCCAACGTACACAGCCTCTCCTGCTCAATCTGGCCGAAGATCAACACCGAAATTGCGAACGTCCACCGATTGCTCCTACACTAAAGGTGCCAGTCCTGAATGCTGTTGCTGGTCCTCATCTCCCACTGGTAGCCTCTAAAACGAACCACAAACACTTGGGCTCTGAACTTGTTTAGGCTACTAAAACTTCCAACGTACACAGCCTCTCCTGCTCAATCTGGCCAAAGTTCAACACCGAAATCGCAAACGTCCAGCGATTGCTCCTACACTAAAGGTGCCAGCCCTGAATGCTGTTGCTGGTCCTCATCTCCCACTGGTAACCTCTAAAACCAACCACAAACACTTGGGCTCTGAACTTCTTTAGGCTACTAAAACTTCCAACGTACACAGCCTCTCCTGCTCAAGCTGGCCAAAGTTCAACACCGAAATTGCGAACGACCAGCGATTGCTCCTACACTAAAGGTGCCAGCCCTGAATGCTGTTGCTGGTCCTCATCTCCCACTGGTAACCTCTAAAACCAACCACAAACACTTGGGCTCCGAACTTGTTTAGGCTACTAAAACTTCCAACGTACACAGCCTCTCCTGCTCAAGCTGGCCAAAGCTCAACACCGAAATTGCGAACGTCCAGCGATTGCTCCTACAGTAAAGGTGCCAGCCCTGAAAGCTGTTGCTGGTCCTCATCTCCCACTGGTAACCTCTAAAACGAACCACTAACACTTGGGCTCTGAACTTGTTTAGGCTACTAAAACTTCCAACGTACACAGCCTCTCCTGCTCAATCTGGGAAGAGCTCAACAACGAAATTGCGAACGTCCAGCGATTGCTCCTACACTAAAGGTGCCAGCCCTGAAAGCTCTTGCTGGTCCTCATCACCCACTGGTAACCTCTAAAACGAACCACAAACACTTGGGCTCTGAACTTGTTTAGGCTACGAAAACTTCCAACGTACACAGCCTCTCCTGCTCGAGCTGCCCAAAGTTCAACACCGAAATTGCGAACGTCCAGCGATTGCTCCTACACTAAAGGTGCCAGCCCTGAAAGCTCTTGCTGGTCCTCATCTCCCACTGGTAACCTCTAAAACGAACCACAAACACTTGGGCTCTGAACTTGTTTAGGCTACTAAAACTTCCAACGTACACAGCCTCTCCTGCTCGAGCTGGCCAAAGTTCAACACCGAAATTGCGAACGTCCAGCGATTGCTACTACACTAAAGGTGCCAGCCCTGAATGCTGTTGCTGGTCCTCATCTCCCACTGGTAACCTCGAAAACGAACCACAAACACTTGGGCTCTGAACTTGTTTAGGCTACTAAAACTTCCAACGTACACAGCCTCTCCTGCTCGAGCTGGCCCAAGTTCAACACCGAAATTGCGAACGGCCAGCGATTGCTCCTGCACTAAAGGTGCCAGCCCTGAAAGCTCTTGCTGGTCCTCATCTCCCACTGGTAACCTCGAAAACGAACCACAAACACTTGGGCTCTGAACTTGTTTAGGCTACGAAAACTTCCAATGTACACAGCCTCTCCTGCTCGAGCTGGCCAAAGTTCAACACCGAAATTGCGAACGTCCAGCGATTGCTCCTACACTAAAGGTGCCAGCCCTGAAAGCTCTTGCTGGTCCTCATCTCCCACTGGTAACCTCTAAAACGAACCACAAACACTTGGGCTCTGAACTTGTTTAGGCTACTAAAACTTCCAACGTACACAGCCTCTCCTGCTCGAGCTGCCCAAAGTTCAACACCGAAATTGCGAACGTCCAGCGATTGCTCCTACACTAAAGGTGCCAGCCCTGAAAGCTGTTGCTGGTCCTCATCTCCCACTGGTAACCTCTAAAACCAACCACAAACACTTGGGCTCTGAACTTGTTTAGGCTACTAAAACTTCCAACGTACACAGCCTCTCCTGCTCGAGCTGGCCAAAGTTCAACACCGAAATTGCGAACGTCCAACGATTGCTCCTACACTAAAGGTGCCAGCCCTGAATGCTGTTGCTGGTCCTCATCTCCCACTGGTAACCTCGAAAACGAACCACAAACACTTGGGCTCTGAACTTGTTTAGGCTACTAAAACTTCCAACGTACACAGCCTCTCCTGCTCAATCTGGCCAAAGTTCAACACCGAAATTGCGAACGACCAGCGATTGCTCCTACACTAAAGGTGCCAGCCCTGAAAGATCTTGCTGGTCCTCATCGCCCACTGGTAACCTCTAAAATGAACCACAAACACCTGGGCTCTGAACTTGTTTAGGCTACTAAAACTTCCAACGTACACAGCCTCTCCTGCTCAATCTGGCCAGAACTCAACACCGAAATTGCGAACGTCCAGCGATTGCTCCTACACTAAAGGTGCCAGCCCTGAATGCTGTTGCTAGTCCTCATCTCCCACTGGTAACCTCTAAAACGAACCACAAACACTTGCGCTCTGAACTTGTTTAGGCTACTAAAACTTCCAACATACACAGCCTCTCCTGCTCAATCTGGCCAGAGCTCAACACCGAAATTGCGAACGTCCAGCGATTGCTCCTACACTAAAGGTGCCAGCCCTGAATGCTGTTGCTGGTCCTCATCTCCCACTGGTAACCTCTAAAACGAACCACAAACACTTGGGCTCCGAACTTGTTTAGGCTACTAAAACTTCCAACGTACACAGCCTCTCCTGCTCGAGCTGGCCAGAGCTCAACACCGAAATTGCGAACGTCCAGCGATTGCTCCTACACTAAAGGTGCCAGCCCTGAATGCTGTTGTTGATCCTCATCTCCCACTGGTAACCTCTAAAACGAACAACAAACACTTGGGCTCCGAACTTGTTTAGGCTACTAAAACTTCCAACGTACACAGCCTCTCCTGCTCGAGCTGGCCAAAGTTCAACACCGAAATTGCGAACGTCCAGCGATTGCTCCTACACTAAAGGTGCCAGCCCTGAAAGCTGTTGCTGGTCCTCATCGCCCACTGGTAACCTCTAAAATGAACCACAAACACCTGGGCTCTGAACTTGTTTAGGCTACTAAAACTTCCAACGTACACAGCCTCTCCTGCTCGAGCTGCCCAAAGTCCAACACCGAAATTGTGAACGTCCAGCGATTGCTCCTACACTAAAGGTGCCAGCCCTGAATGCTGTTGCTCGTCCTCATCTCCCACTGGTAACCTCTAAAACGAACCACAAACACCTGGGCTCTGAACTTGTTTAGGCTACTAAAACTTCCAACGTACACAGCCTCTCCTGCTCAATCTGGCCAGAGCTCAACACCGAAATTGCAAACGTCCAGCGATTGCTCCTACACTAAAGGTGCCAGCCCTGAATGCTGTTGCTCGTCCTCATCTCCCACTGGTAACCTCGAAAACGAACCACAAACACTTGGGCTCTGAACTTGTTTAGGCTACGAAAACTTCCAATGTACACAGCCTCTCCTGCTCAATCTGGCCAAAGATCAACACCGAAATTGCGAACGTCCAGCGATTGCTCCTACACTAAAGGTGCCAGCCCTGAAAGCTCTTGCTGGTCCTCATCTCCCACTGGTAACCTCGAAAACGAACCACAAACACTTCGGCTCTGAACTTGTTTAGGCTACTAAAACTTCCAACGTACACAGCCTCTCCTGCTCGAGCTGGCCAAAGTTCAACACCGAAATCACAAACGTCCAGCGATTGCTCCTACACTAAAGGTGCCAGCCCTGAATGCTGTTGCTGGTCCTCATCTCCCACTGGTAACCTCTAAAACCAACCACAAACACTTGGGCTCTGAACTTCTTTAGGCTACTAAAACTTCCAACGTACACAGCCTCTCCTGCTCAAGCTGGCCAAAGTTCAACACCGAAATTGCGAACGACCAGCGATTGCTCCTACACTAAAGGTGCCAGCCCTGAATGCTGTTGCTGGTCCTCATCTCCCACTGGTAACCTCTAAAACCAACCACAAACACTTGGGCTCCGAACTTGTTTAGGCTACTAAAACTTCCAACGTACACAGCCTCTCCTGCTCAAGCTGGCGAGAGCTCAACACCGAAATTGCGAACGTCCAGCGATTGCTCCTACACTAAAGGTGCCAGCCCTGAATGCTGTTGCTGGTCCTCATCTCCCACTGGTAACCTCTAAAACGAACCACAAACACTTGGGCTCTGAACTTGTTTAGGCTACTAAAACTTCCAACGTACACAGCCTCTCCTGCTCAATCTGGCCAGAGCTCAACACCGAAATTGCGAACGTCCAGCGATTGCTCCTACACTAAAGGTGCCAGCCCTGAATGCTGTTGCTCGTCCTCATCTCCCACTGGTAACCTCGAAAACGAACCACAAACACTTGGGCTCTGAACTTGTTTAGGCTACTAAAACTTCCAATGTACACAGCCTCTCCTGCTCAATCTGGCCAAAGATCAACACCGAAATTGCGAACGTCCAGCGATTGCTCCTACACTAAAGGTGCCAGCCCTGAAAGCTGTTGCTGGTCCTCATCTCCCACTGGTAGCCTCTAAAACGAACAACAAACACTTGGGCTCTGAACTTGTTTAGGCTACTAAAACTTCCAACGTACACAGCCTCTCCTGCTCAATCTGGCCAGAGCTCAACACCGAAATTGCGAACGTCCAGCGATTGCTCCTACACTAAAGGTGCCAGCCCTGAAAGCTCTTGCTGGTCCTCATCTCCCACTGGTAACCTCGAAAACGAACCACAAACACTTCGGCTCTGAACTTGTTTAGGCTACTAAAACTTCCAACGTACACAGCCTCTCCTGCTCGAGCTGCCCAAAGTTCAACACCGAAATCACAAACGTCCAGCGATTGCTCCTACACTAAAGGTGCCAGCCCTGAATGCTGTTGCTGGTCCTCATCTCCCACTGGTAACCTCTAAAACCAACCACAAACACTTGGGCTCTGAACTTCTTTAGGCTACTAAAACTTCCAACGTACACAGCCTCTCCTGCTCAAGCTGGCCAAAGTTCAACACCGAAATTGCGAACGACCAGCGATTGCTCCTACACTAAAGGTGCCAGCCCTGAATGCTGTTGCTGGTCCTCATCTCCCACTGGTAACCTCTAAAACCAACCACAAACACTTGGGCTCCGAACTTGTTTAGGCTACTAAAACTTCCAACGTACACAGCCTCTCCTGCTCAAGCTGGCGAGAGCTCAACACCGAAATTGCGAACGTCCAGCGATTGCTCCTACAGTAAAGGTGCCAGCCCTGAAAGCTGTTGCTGGTCCTCATCTCCCACTGGTAACCTCTAAAACGAACCACTAACACTTGGGCTCTGAACTTGTTTAGGCTACTAAAACTTCCAACGTACACAGCCTCTCCTGCTCAATCTGGCCAGAGCTCAACAACGAAATTGCGAACGTCCATCGATTGCTCCTACACTAAAGGTGCCAGCCCTGAAAGCTCTTGCTGGTCCTCATCTCCCACTGGTAACCTCTAAAACCAACCACAAACACTTGGGCTCTGAACTTGTTTAGGCTACTAAAACTTCCAACGTACACAGCCTCTGCTGCTCGAGCTGCCCAAAGTTCAACACCGAAATTGCGAACGTCCAGCGATTGCTCCTACACTAAAGGTGCCAGCCCTGAAAGCTCTTGCTGGTCCTCATCTCCCACTGGTAACCTCTAAAACCAACCACAAACACTTGGGCTCTGAACTTGTTTAGGCTACTAAAACTTCCAACGTACACAGCCTCTCCTGCTCGAGCTGGCCAAAGTTCAACACCGAAATTGCGAACGTCCAGCGATTGCTCCTACACTAAAGGTGCCAGCCCTGAAAGCTCTTGCTGGTCCTCATCTCCCACTGGTAACCTCTAAAACCAACCACAAACACTTGGGCTCTGAACTTGTTTAGGCTACTAAAACTTCCAACGTACACAGCCTCTCCTGCTCGAGCTGGCCAAAGTTCAACACCGAAATTGCGAACGTCCAACGATTGCTCCTACACTAAAGGTGCCAGCCCTGAATGCTGTTGCTGGTCCTCATCTCCCACTGGTAACCTCTAAAACGAACCACAAACACTTGGGCTCTGAACTTGTTTAGGCTACGAAAACTTCCAACGTACACAGCCTCTCCTGCTCAATCTGGCCAAAGTTCAACACCGAAATTGCGAACGACCAGCGATTGCTCCTACACTAAAGGTGCCAGCCCTGAAAGCTCTTGCTGGTCCTATCTCCCACTGGTAACCTCCAAAACGAACCACTAACACTTGGGCTCTGAACTTGTTTAGGCTACTAAAACTTCCAACGTACACAGCCTCTCCTGCTCAATCTGGCCAGAGCTCAACACCGAAATTGCGAACGTCCAGCGATTGCTCCTACACTAAAGGTGCCAGCCCTGAATGCTGTTGCTGGTCCTCATCTCCCACTGGTAACCTCGAAAACGAACCACAAACACTTGGGCTCTGAACTTGTTTAGGCTACTAAAACTTCCAACGTACACAGCCTCTCCTGCTCAATCTGGCCAGAGCTCAACACCGAAATTGCGAACGTCCAGCGATTGCTCCTACACTAAAGGTGCCAGCCCTGAAAGCTCTTGCTGGTCCTCATCTCCCACTGGTAACCTCTAAAACGAACCACAAACACTTGGGCTCTGAACTTGTTTAGGCTACTAAAACTTCCAACGTACACAGCCTCTCCTGCTCAAGCTGGCCAGAGCTCAACACCGAAATTGCGAACGTCCAGCGATTGCTCCTACACTAAAGGTGCCAGCCCTGAAAGCTGTTGCTGGTCCTCATCTCCCACTGGTAACCTCTAAAACGAACCACAAACACTTGGGCTCTGAACTTGTTTAGGCTACTAAAACTTCCAACGTACACAGCCTCTCCTGCTCGAGCTGGCCAAAGTTCAACACCGAAATTGCGAACGTCCAGCGATTGCTCCTACACTAAAGGTGCCAGCCCTGAAAGCTCTTGCTGGTCCTCATCTCCCACTGGTAACCTCTAAAACGAACCACAAACACTTGGGCTCTGAACTTGTTTAGGCTACTAAAACTTCCAACGTACACAGCCTCTCCTGCTCGAGCTGGCCAAAGTTCAACACCGAAATTGCGAACGTCCAGCGATTGCTCCTACACTAAAGGTGCCAGCCCTGAAAGCTCTTGCTGGTCCTCATCTCCCACTGGTAACCTCGAAAACGAACCACAAACACTTGGGCTCTGAACTTGTTTAGGCTACTAAAACTTCCAACGTACACAGCCTCTCCTGCTCGAGCTGGCCAAAGTTCAACACCGAAATTGCGAACGTCCAGCGATTGCTCCTGCACTAAAGGTGCCAGCCCTGAAAGCTCTTGCTGGTCCTCATCTCCCACTGGTAACCTCTAAAACGAACCACAAACACTTGGGCTCTGAACTTGTTTAGGCTACGAAAACTTCCAATGTACACAGCCTCTCCTGCTCGAGCTGGCCAAAGTTCAACACCGAAATTGCGAACGTCCAGCGATTGCTCCTACACTAAAGGTGCCAGCCCTGAAAGCTCTTGCTGGTCCTCATCTCCCACTGGTAACCTCTAAAACGAACCACAAACACTTGGGCTCTGAACTTGTTTAGGCTACTAAAACTTCCAACGTACACAGCCTCTCCTGCTCGAGCTGCCCAAAGTTCAACACCGAAATTGCGAACGTCCAGCGATTGCTCCTACACTAAAGGTGCCAGCCCTGAAAGCTCTTGCTGGTCCTCATCTCCCACTGGTAACCTCTAAAACGAACCACAAACACTTGGGCTCTGAACTTGTTTAGGCTACTAAAACTTCCAACGTACACAGCCTCTCCTGCTCAATCTGGCCAGAGCTCAACACCGAAATTGCGAACGTCCAGCGATTGCTCCTACACTAAAGGTGCCAGCCCTGAAAGCTCTTGCTGGTCCTCATCTCCCACTGGTAACCTCTAAAACGAACCACAAACACTTGGGCTCTGAACTTGTTTAGGCTACTAAAACTTCCAACGTACACAGCCTCTCCTGCTCAATCTGGCCAGAGCTCAACACCGAAATTGCGAACGTCCAGCGATTGCTCCTACACTAAAGGTGCCAGCCCTGAATGCTGTTGCTCGTCCTCATCTCCCACTGGTAACCTCTAAAACGAACCACAAACACTTGGGCTCTGAACTTGTTTAGGCTACTAAAACTTCCAACGTACACAGCCTCTCCTGCTCGAGCTGCCCAAAGTTCAACACCGAAATTGCGAACGTCCAGCGATTGCTCCTACACTAAAGGTGCCAGCCCTGAATGCTGTTGCTCGTCCTCATCTCCCACTGGTAACCTCGAAAACGAACCACAAACACTTGGGCTCTGAACTTGTTTAGGCTACTAAAACTTCCAACGTACACAGCCTCTCCTGCTCGAGCTGGCCCAAGTTCAACAGCGAAATTGCGAACGTCCAGCGATTGCTCCTGCACTAAAGGTGCCAGCCCTGAAAGCTCTTGCTGGTCCTCATCTCCCACTGGTAACCTCGAAAACGAACCACAAACACTTGGGCTCTGAACTTGTTTAGGCTACGAAAACTTCCAATGTACACAGCCTCTCCTGCTCGAGCTGGCCAAAGTTCAACACCGAAATTGCGAACGTCCAGCGATTGCTCCTACACTAAAGGTGCCAGCCCTGAAAGCTCTTGCTGGTCCTCATCTCCCACTGGTAACCTCTAAAACGAACCACAAACACTTGGGCTCTGAACTTGTTTAGGCTACTAAAACTTCCAACGTACACAGCCTCTCCTGCTCGAGCTGCCCAAAGTTCAACACCGAAATTGCGAACGTCCAGCGATTGCTCCTACACTAAAGGTGCCAGCCCTGAAAGCTCTTGCTGGTCCTCATCTCCCACTGGTAACCTCTAAAACCAACCACAAACACTTGGGCTCTGAACTTGTTTAGGCTACTAAAACTTCCAACGTACACAGCCTCTCCTGCTCGAGCTGGCCAGAGCTCAACACCGAAATTGCGAACGTCCAACGATTGCTCCTACACTAAAGGTGCCAGCCCTGAATGCTGTTGCTGGTCCTCATCTCCCACTGGTAACCTCTAAAACGAACCACAAACACTTGGGCTCTGAACTTGTTTAGGCTACTAAAACTTCCAACGTACACAGCCTCTCCTGCTCAATCTGGCCAAAGTTCAACACCGAAATTGCGAATGACCAGCGATTGCTCCTACACTAAAGGTGCCAGCCCTGAATGCTGTTGCTGGTCCTCATCTCCCACTGGTAACCTCTAAAACGAACAACAAACACTTGGGCTCCGAACTTGTTTAGGCTACTAAAACTTCCAACGTACACAGCCTCTCCTGCTCAATCTGGCCAGAGCTCAACACCGAAATTGCGAACGTCCAGCGATTGCTCCTACACTAAAGGTGCCAGCCCTGAATGCTGTTGCTCGTCCTCATCTCCCACTGGTAACCTCTAAAACGAACCACAAACACTTGGGCTCTGAACTTGTTTAGGCTACTAAAACTTCCAACGTACACAGCCTCTCCTGCTCAATCTGGCCAAAGTTCAACACCGAAATTGCGAACGTCCAGCGATTGCTCCCACACTAAAGGTGCCAGCCCTGAAAGCTCTTGCTGGTCCTCATCTCCCACTGGTAACCTCGAAAACGAACCACAAACACTTGGGCTCTGAACTTGTTTAGGCTACGAAAACTTCCAATGTACACAGCCTCTCCTGCTCGAGCTGGCCAAAGTTCAACACCGAAATTGCGAACGTCCAGCGATTGCTCCTACACTAAAGGTGCCAGCCCTGAAAGCTCTTGCTGGTCCTCATCTCCCACTGGTAACCTCGAAAACGAACCACAAACACTTGGGCTCTGAACTTGTTTAGGCTACTAAAACTTCCAACGTACACAGCCTCTCCTGCTCGAGCTGCCCAAAGTTCAACACCGAAATTGCGAACGTCCAGCGATTGCTCCTACACTAAAGGTGCCAGCCCTGAAAGCTCTTGCTGGTCCTCATCTCCCACTGGTAACCTCTAAAACCAACCACAAACACTTGGGCTCTGAACTTGTTTAGGCTACTAAAACTTCCAACGTACACAGCCTCTCCTGCTCGAGCTGGCCAAAGTTCAACACCGAAATTGCGAACGTCCAGCGATTGCTCCTGCACTAAAGGTGCCAGCCCTGAAAGCTCTTGCTGGTCCTCATCTCCCACTGGTAACCTCGAAAACGAACCACAAACACTTGGGCTCTGAACTTGTTTAGGCTACTAAAACTTCCAACGTACACAGCCTCTCCTGCTCGAGCTGGCCAAAGTTCAACACCGAAATTGCGAACGTCCAGCGATTGCTCCTACACTAAAGGTGCCAGCCCTGAAAGCTCTTGCTGGTCCTCATCTCCCACTGGTAACCTCTAAAACGAACCACAAACACTTGGGCTCTGAACTTGTTTAGGCTACTAAAACTTCCAACGTACACAGCCTCTCCTGCTCGAGCTGCCCAAAGTTCAACACCGAAATTGCGAACGTCCAGCGATTGCTCCTACACTAAAGGTGCCAGCCCTGAAAGCTCTTGCTGGTCCTCATCTCCCACTGGTAACCTCTAAAACCAACCACAAACACTTGGGCTCTGAACTTGTTTAGGCTACTAAAACTTCCAACGTACACAGCCTCTCCTGCTCGAGCTGGCCAAAGTTCAACACCGAAATTGCGAACGTCCAACGATTGCTCCTACACTAAAGGTGCCAGCCCTGAATGCTGTTGCTGGTCCTCATCTCCCACTGGTAACCTCTAAAACCAACCACAAACACTTGGGCTCTGAACTTGTTTAGGCTACTAAAACTTCCAACGTACACAGCCTCTCCTGCTCAATCTGGCCAAAGTTCAACACCGAAATTGCGAATGACCAGCGATTGCTCCTACACTAAAGGTGCCAGCCCTGAATGCTGTTGCTGGTCCTCATCTCCCACTGGTAACCTCTAAAACGAACCACAAACACTTGGGCTCCGAACTTGTTTAGGCTACTAAAACTTCCAACGTACACAGCCTCTCCTGCTCAATCTGGCCAGAGCTCAACACCGAAATTGCGAACGTCCAGCGATTGCTCCTACACTAAAGGTGCCAGCCCTGAATGCTGTTGCTGGTCCTCATCTCCCACTGGTAACCTCTAAAACGAACCACAAACACTTGGGCTCTGAACTTGTTTAGGCTACTAAAACTTCCAACGTACACAGCCTCTCCTGCTCAATCTGGCCAAAGTTCAACACCGAAATTGCGAACGTCCAGCGATTGCTCCCACACTAAAGGTGCCAGCCCTGAAAGCTCTTGCTGGTCCTCATCTCCCACTGGTAACCTCTAAAACGAACCACAAACACTTGGGCTCTGAACTTGTTTAGGCTACGAAAACTTCCAATGTACACAGCCTCTCCTGCTCGAGCTGGCCAAAGTTCAACACCGAAATTGCGAACGTCCAGCGATTGCTCCTACACTAAAGGTGCCAGCCCTGAAAGCTCTTGCTGGTCCTCATCTCCCACTGGTAACCTCTAAAATGAACCACAAACACTTGGGCTCTGAACTTGTTTAGGCTACTAAAACTTCCAACGTACACAGCCTCTCCTGCTCGAGCTGCCCAAAGTTCAACACCGAAATTGCGAACGTCCAGCGATTGCTCCTACACTAAAGGTGCCAGCCCTGAAAGCTCTTGCTGGTCCTCATCTCCCACTGGTAACCTCTAAAACCAACCACAAACACTTGGGCTCTGAACTTGTTTAGGCTACTAAAACTTCCAACGTACACAGCCTCTCCTGCTCAATCTGGCCAGAGCTCAACACCGAAATTGCGAATGTTCAGCGATTGCTCCTACACTAAAGGTGCCAGCCCTGAAAGCTCTTGCTGGTCCTCATCTCCCACTGGTAACCTCTCAAACGAACCACAAACACTTGGGCTCTGAACTTGTTTAGGCTACTAAAACTTCCAACGTACACAGCCTCTCCTGCTCGAGCTGGCCGAAGTTCAACACCGAAATCGCAAACGTCCAGCGATTGCTCCTACACTAAAGGTGCCAGCCCTGAATGCTGTTGCTGGTCCTCATCTCCCACTGGTAACCTCTAAAACCAACCACAAACACTTGGGCTCTGAACTTCTTTAGGCTACTAAAACTTCCAACGTACACAGCCTCTCCTGCTCAAGCTGGCCAAAGTTCAACACCGAAATTGCGAACGACCAGCGATTGCTCCTACACTAAAGGTGCCAGCCCTGAATGCTGTTGCTGGTCCTCATCTCCCACTGGTAACCTCTAAAACCAACCACAAACACTTGGGCTCCGAACTTGTTTAGGCTACTAAAACTTCCAACGTACACAGCCTCTCCTGCTCAAGCTGGCGAGAGCTCAACACCGAAATTGCGAACGTCCAGCGATTGCTCCTACAGTAAAGGTGCCAGCCCTGAAAGCTGTTGCTGGTCCTCATCTCCCACTGGTAACCTCTAAAACGAACCACTAACACTTGGGCTCTGAACTTGTTTAGGCTACTAAAACTTCCAACGTACACAGCCTCTCCTGCTCAATCTGGCCAGAGCTCAACAACGAAATTGCGAACGTCCAGCGATTGCTCCTACACTAAAGGTGCCAGCCCTGAAAGCTCTTGCTGGTCCTCATCTCCCACTGGTAACCTCTAAAACGAACCACAAACACTTGGGCTCTGAACTTGTTTAGGCTACTAAAACTTCCAACGTACACAGCCTCTCCTGCTCGAGCTGGCCAAAGTTCAACAGCGAAATTGCGAACGTCCAGCGATTGCTCCTGCACTAAAGGTGCCAGCCCTGAATGCTGTTGCTCGTCCTCATCTCCCACTGGTAACCTCGAAAACGAACCACAAACACTTGGGCTCTGAACTTGTTTAGGCTACGAAAACTTCCAATGTACACAGCCTCTCCTGCTCGAGCTGGCCAAAGTTCAACACCGAAATTGCGAACGTCCAGCGATTGCTCCTACACTAAAGGTGCCAGCCCTGAAAGCTCTTGCTGGTCCTCATCTCCCACTGGTAACCTCTAAAACGAACCACAAACACTTGGGCTCTGAACTTGTTTAGGCTACTAAAACTTCCAACGTACACAGCCTCTCCTGCTCGAGCTGCCCAAAGTTCAACACCGAAATTGCGAACGTCCAGCGATTGCTCCTACACTAAAGGTGCCAGCCCTGAAAGCTCTTGCTGGTCCTCATCTCCCACTGGTAACCTCGAAAACCAACCACAAACACTTGGGCTCTGAACTTGTTTAGGCTACTAAAACTTCCAACGTACACAGCCTCTCCTGCTCGAGCTGGCCAAAGTTCAACACCGAAATTGCGAACGTCCAACGATTGCTCCTACACTAAAGGTGCCAGCCCTGAATGCTGTTGCTGGTCCTCATCTCCCACTGGTAACCTCTAAAACGAACCACAAACACTTGGGCTCTGAACTTGTTTAGGCTACTAAAACTTCCAACGTACACAGCCTCTCCTGCTCAATCTGGCCAAAGTTCAACACCGAAATTGCGAATGACCAGCGATTGCTCCTACACTAAAGGTGCCAGCCCTGAATGCTGTTGCTGGTCCTCATCTCCCACTGGTAACCTCTAAAACGAACAACAAACACTTGGGCTCCGAACTTGTTTAGGCTACTAAAACTTCCAACGTACACAGCCTCTCCTGCTCAATCTGGCCAGAGCTCAACACCGAAATTGCGAACGTCCAGCGATTGCTCCTACACTAAAGGTGCCAGCCCTGAATGCTGTTGCTCGTCCTCATCTCCCACTGGTAACCTCTAAAACCAACCACAAACACTTGGGCTCTGAACTTGTTTAGGCTACTAAAACTTCCAACGTACACAGCCTCTCCTGCTCAATCTGGCCAAAGTTCAACACCGAAATTGCGAACGTCCAGCGATTGCTCCCACACTAAAGGTGCCAGCCATGAAAGCTCTTGCTGGTCCTCATCTCCCACTGGTAACCTCGAAAACGAACCACAAACACTTGGGCTCTGAACTTGTTTAGGCTACGAAAACTTCCAATGTACACAGCCTCTCCTGCTCGAGCTGGCCAAAGTTCAACACCGAAATTGCGAACGTCCAGCGATTGCTCCTACACTAAAGGTGCCAGCCCTGAAAGCTCTTGCTGGTCCTCATCTCCCACTGGTAACCTCTAAAATGAACCACAAACACTTGGGCTCTGAACTTGTTTAGGCTACTAAAACTTCCAACGTACACAGCCTCTCCTGCTCGAGCTGCCCAAAGTTCAACACCGAAATTGCGAACGTCCAGCGATTGCTCCTACACTAAAGGTGCCAGCCCTGAAAGCTCTTGCTGGTCCTCATCTCCCACTGGTAACCTCTAAAACCAACCACAAACACTTGGGCTCTGAACTTGTTTAGGCTACTAAAACTTCCAACGTACACAGCCTCTCCTGCTCAATCTGGCCAGAGCTCAACACCGAAATTGCGAACGTTCAGCGATTGCTCCTACACTAAAGGTGCCAGCCCTGAAAGCTCTTGCTGGTCCTCATCTCCCACTGGTAACCTCGAAAACGAACCACAAACACTTCGGCTCTGAACTTGTTTAGGCTACTAAAACTTCCAACGTACACAGCCTCTCCTGCTCGAGCTGGCCGAAGTTCAACACCGAAATCGCAAACGTCCAGCGATTGCTCCTACACTAAAGGTGCCAGCCCTGAATGCTGTTGCTGGTCCTCATCTCCCACTGGTAACCTCTAAAACCAACCACAAACACTTGGGCTCTGAACTTCTTTAGGCTACTAAAACTTCCAACGTACACAGCCTCTCCTGCTCAAGCTGGCCAAAGTTCAACACCGAAATTGCGAACATCCAGCGATTGCTCCTACACTAAAGGTGCCAGCCCTGAATGCTGTTGCTGGTCCTCATCTCCCACTGGTAACCTCTAAAACCAACCACAAACACTTGGGCTCCGAACTTGTTTAGGCTACTAAAACTTCCAACGTACACAGCCTCTCCTGCTCAAGCTGGCGAGAGCTCAACACCGAAATTGCGAACGTCCAGCGATTGCTCCTACAGTAAAGGTGCCAGCCCTGAAAGCTGTTGCTGGTCCTCATCTCCCACTGGTAACCTCTAAAACGAACCACTAACACTTGGGCTCTGAACTTGTTTAGGCTACTAAAACTTCCAACGTACACAGCCTCTCCTGCTCAATCTGGCCAGAGCTCAACAACGAAATTGCGAACGTCCAGCGATTGCTCCTACACTAAAGGTGCCAGCCCTGAAAGCTCTTGCTGGTCCTCATCTCCCACTGGTAACCTCTAAAACGAACCACAAACACTTGGGCTCTGAACTTGTTTAGCCTACTAAAACTTCCAACGTACACAGCCTCTCCTGCTCAATCTGGCCAGAGCTCAACACCGAAATTGCGAACGTCCAGCGATTGCTCCTACACTAAAGGTGCCAGCCCTGAATGCTGTTGCTGGTCCTCATCTCCCACTGGTAACCTCGAAAACGAACCACAAACACTTGGGCTCTGAACTTGTTTAGGCTACTAAAACTTCCAACGTACACAGCCTCTCCTGCTCGAGCTGGCCCAAGTTCAACAGCGAAATTGCGAACGTCCAGCGATTGCTCCTGCACTAAAGGTGCCAGCCCTGAAAGCTCTTGCTGGTCCTCATCTCCCACTGGTAACCTCGAAAACGAACCACAAACACTTGGGCTCTGAACTTGTTTAGGCTACTAAAACTTCCAATGTACACAGCCTCTCCTGCTCGAGCTGGCCAAAGTTCAACACCGAAATTGCGAACGTCCAGCGATTGCTCCTACACTAAAGGTGCCAGCCCTGAAAGCTCTTGCTGGTCCTCATCTCCCACTGGTAACCTCTAAAACGAACCACAAACACTTGGGCTCTGAACTTGTTTAGGCTACGAAAACTTCCAACGTACACAGCCTCTCCTGCTCGAGCTGCCCAAAGTTCAACACCGAAATTGCGAACGTCCAGCGATTGCTCCTACACTAAAGGTGCCAGCCCTGAAAGCTCTTGCTGGTCCTCATCTCCCACTGGTAACCTCTAAAACCAACCACAAACACTTGGGCTCTGAACTTGTTTAGGCTACTAAAACTTCCAACGTACACAGCCTCTCCTGCTCAATCTGGCCAGAGCTCAACACCGAAATTGCGAACGTCCAGCGATTGCTCCTACACTAAAGGTGCCAGCCCTGAAAGCTCTTGCTGGTCCTCATCTCCCACTGGTAACCTCGAAAACGAACCACAAACACTTCGGCTCTGAACTTGTTTAGGCTACTAAAACTTCCAACGTACACAGCCTCTCCTGCTCGAGCTGGCCGAAGTTCAACACCGAAATTGCAAACGTGCAGCGATTGCTCCTACACTAAAGGTGCCAGCCCTGAATGCTGTTGCTGGTCCTCATCTCCCACTGGTAACCTCTAAAACCAACCACAAACACTTGGGCTCTGAACTTCTTTAGGCTACTAAAACTTCCAACGTACACAGCCTCTCCTGCTCAAGCTGGCCAAAGTTCAACACCGAAATTGCGAACGACCAGCGATTGCTCCTACACTAAAGGTGCCAGCCCTGAATGCTGTTGCTGGTCCTCATCTCCCACTGGTAACCTCTAAAACCAACCACAAACACTTGGGCTCCGAACTTGTTTAGGCTACTAAAACTTCCAACGTACACAGCCTCTCCTGCTCAAGCTGGCGAGAGCTCAACACCGAAATTGCGAACGTCCAGCGATTGCTCCTACAGTAAAGGTGCCAGCCCTGAAAGCTCTTGCTGGTCCTCATCTCCCACTGGTAACCTCTAAAACGAACCACTAACACTTGGGCTCTGAACTTGTTTAGGCTACTAAAACTTCCAACGTACACAGCCTCTCCTGCTCAATCTGGCCAGAGCTCAACAACGAAATTGCGAACGTCCAGCGATTGCTCCTACACTAAAGGTGCCAGCCCTGAAAGTTCTTGCTGGTCCTCATCTCCCACTGGTAACCTCTAAAACGAACCACAAACACTTGGGCTCTGAACTTGTTTAGGCTACGAAAACTTCCAACGTACACAGCCTCTCCTGCTCGAGCTGGCCAAAGTTCAACACCGAAATTGAGAACGTCCAGCGATTGCTCCTACACTAAAGGTGCCAGCCCTGAAAGCTCTTGCTGGTCCTCATCTCCCACTGGTAACCTTGAAAACGAACCACAAACACTTCGGCTCTGAACTTGTTTAGGCTACTAAAACTTCCAACGTACACAGCCTCTCCTGCTCGAGCTGGCCAAAGTTCAACACCGAAATTGCGAACGTCCAGCGATTGCTCCTACACTAAAGGTGCCAGCCCTGAATGCTGTTGCTCGTCCTCATCTCCCACTGGTAACCTCGATGAACTTGTTTAGGCTACTAAAACTTCCAACGTACACAGCCTCTCCTGCTCGAGCTGGCCAGAGCTCAACAGCGAAATTGCGAACGTCCAGCGATTGCTCCTGCACTAAAGGTGCCAGCCCTGAAAGCTCTTGCTGGTCCTCATCTCCCACTGGTAACCTCGAAAACGAACCACAAACACTTGGGCTCTGAACTTGTTTAGGCTACGAAAACTTCCAATGTACACAGCCTCTCCTGCTCGAGCTGGCCAAAGTTCAACACCGAAATTGCGAACGTCCAGCGATTGCTCCTACACTAAAGGTGCCAGCCCTGAAAGCTCTTGCTGGTCCTCATCTCCCACTGGTAACCTCTAAAACGAACCACAAACACTTGGGCTCTGAACTTGTTTAGGCTACTAAAACTTCCAACGTACACAGCCTCTCCTGCTCGAGCTGCCCAAAGTTCAACACCGAAATTGCGAACGTCCAGCGATTGCTCCTACACTAAAGGTGCCAGCCCTGAAAGCTCTTGCTGGTCCTCATCTCCCACTGGTAACCTCTAAAACCAACCACAAACACTTGGGCTCTGAACTTGTTTAGGCTACTAAAACTTCCAACGTACACAGCCTCTCCTGCTCGAGCTGGCCAAAGTTCAACACCGAAATTGCGAACGTCCAACGATTGCTCCTACACTAAAGGTGCCAGCCCTGAATGCTGTTGCTGGTCCTCATCTCCCACTGGTAACCTCTAAAACGAACCACAAACACTTGGGCTCTGAACTTGTTTAGGCTACTAAAACTTCCAACGTACACAGCCTCTCCTGCTCAATCTGGCCAAAGTTCAACACCGAAATTGCGAATGACCAGCGATTGCTCCTACACTAAAGGTGCCAGCCCTGAATGCTGTTGCTGGTCCTCATCTCCCACTGGTAACCTCTAAAACGAACAACAAACACTTGGGCTCCGAACTTGTTTAGGCTACTAAAACTTCCAACGTACACAGCCTCTCCTGCTCAATCTGGCCAGAGCTCAACACCGAAATTGCGAACGTCCAGCGATTGCTCCTACACTAAAGGTGCCAGCCCTGAATGCTGTTGCTCGTCCTCATCTCCCACTGGTAACCTCTAAAACGAACCACAAACACTTGCGCTCTGAACTTGTTTAGGCTACTAAAACTTCCAACGTACACAGCCTCTCCTGCTCAATCTGGCCAAAGTTCAACACCGAAATTGCGAACGTCCAGCGATTGCTCCCACACTAAAGGTGCCAGCCCTGAAAGCTCTTGCTGGTCCTCATCTCCCACTGGTAACCTCTAAAACGAACCACAAACACTTGGGCTCTGAACTTGTTTAGGCTACGAAAACTTCCAATGTACACAGCCTCTCCTGCTCGAGCTGGCCGAAGTTCAACACCGAAATTGCGAACGGTCCAGCGATTGCTCCTACACTAAAGGTGCCAGCCCTGAATGCTGTTGCTGGTCCTCATCTCCCACTGGTAACCTCCAAAACGAACCACTAACACTTGGGCTCTGAACTTGTTTAGGCTACTAAAACTTCCAACGTACACAGCCTCTCCTGCTCAATCTGGCCAGAGCTCAACACCGAAATTGCGAACGTCCAGCGATTGCTCCTACACTAAAGGTGCCAGCCCTGAATGCTGTTGCTGGTCCTCATCTCCCACTGGTAACCTCCAAAACGAACCACTAACACTTGGGCTCTGAACTTGTTTAGGCTACTAAAACTTCCAACGTACACAGCCTCTCCTGCTCAATCTGGCCAGAGCTCAACACCGAAATTGGCGAACGTCCAGCGATTGCTCCTGCACTAAAGGTGCCAGCCCTGAAAGCTCTTGCTGGTCCTCATCTCCCACTGGTAACCTCGAAAACGAACCACAAACACTTGGGCTCTGAACTTGTTTTAGGCTACTAAAACTTCCAACGTACACAGCCTCTCCTGCTCAATCTGGCCAGAGCTCAACACCGAAATTGCGAACGTCCAGCGATTGCTCCTACACTAAAGGTGCCAGCCCTGAATGCTGTTGTTGATCCTCATCTCCCACTGGTAACCTCTAAAACAAACCACAAACACTTGGGCTCTGAACTTGTTTAGGCTACTAAAAC
Source organism: Gavia stellata (assembly GCF_030936135.1). Lineage (NCBI taxonomy): Eukaryota > Metazoa > Chordata > Aves > Gaviiformes > Gaviidae > Gavia > Gavia stellata. The sequence goes on along the minus strand of NW_026776772.1, from coordinate 9,733 downwards.
TTCCAACGTACACAGCCTCTCCTGCTCGAGCTGGCCAAAGTTCAACACCGAAATTGGGAACGTCCAACGATTGCTCCTACACTAAAGGTGCCAGCCCTGAAAGCTGTTGCTGGTCCTCATCTCCCACTGGTAGCCTCTAAAACGAACAACAAACACTTGGGCTCTGAACTTGTTTAGGCTACTAAAACTTCCAACGTACACAGCCTCTCCTGCTCAATCTGGCCAGAGCTCAACACCGAAATTGCGAACGTCCAGCGATTGCTCCTACACTAAAGGTGCCAGCCCTGAAAGCTCTTGCTGGTCCTCATCTCCCACTGGTAACCTCTAAAACGAACCACAAACACTTCGGCTCTGAACTTGTTTAGGCTACTAAAACTTCCAACGTACACAGCCTCTCCTGCTCGAGCTGGCCAAAGTTCAACACCGAAATCGCAAACGTCCAGCGATTGCTCCTACACTAAAGGTGCCAGCCCTGAATGCTGTTGCTGGTCCTCATCTCCCACTGGTAACCTCTAAAACCAACCACAAACACTTGGGCTCTGAACTTCTTTAGGCTACTAAAACTTCCAACGTACACAGCCTCTCCTGCTCAAGCTGGCCAAAGTTCAACACCGAAATTGCGAACGACCAGCGATTGCTCCTACAATAAAGGTGCCAGCCCTGAATGCTGTTGCTCGTCCTCATCTCCCACTGGTAACCTCTAAAACCAACCACAAACACTTGGGCTCCGAACTTGTTTAGGCTACTAAAACTTCCAACGTACACAGCCTCTCCTGCTCAAGCTGGCGAGAGCTCAACACCGAAATTGCGAACGTCCAGCGATTGCTCCTACAGTAAAGGTGCCAGCCCTGAAAGCTCTTGCTGGTCCTCATCTCCCACTGGTAACCTCTAAAACGAACCACAAACACTTGGGCTCTGAACTTGTTTAGGGCTACTAAAACTTCCAACGTACACAGCCTCTCCTGCTCAATCTGGCCAGAGCTCAACAACGAAATTGCGAACGTCCAGCGATTGCTCCTACACTAAAGGTGCCAGCCCTGAAAGCTCTTGCTGGTCCTCATCTCCCACTGGTAACCTCTAAAACCAACCACAAACACTTGGGCTCTGAACTTGTTTAGGCTACGAAAACTTCCAACGTACACAGCCTCTCCTGCTCGAGCTGGCCAAAGTTCAACACCGAAATTGCGAACGTCCACCGATTGCTCCTACACTAAAGGTGCCAGCCCTGAAAGCTCTTGCTGGTCCTCATCTCCCACTGGTAACCTCTAAAACGAACCACAAACACTTCGGCTCTGAACTTGTTTAGGCTACTAAAACTTCCAACGTACACAGCCTCTCCTGCTCGAGCTGGCCAAAGTTCAACACCGAAATTGCGAACGTCCAGCGATTGCTCCTACACTAAAGGTGCCAGCCCTGAATGCTGTTGCTCGTCCTCATCTCCCACTGGTAACCTCTAAAACCAACCACAAACACTTGGGGCTCTGAACTTGTTTAGGCTACTAAAACTTCCAACGTACACAGCCTCTCCTGCTCGAGCTGGCCCAAGTTCAACACCGAAATTGCGAACGTCCAGCGATTGCTCCTGCACTAAAGGTGCCAGCCCTGAAAGCTCTTGCTGGTCCTCATCTCCCACTGGTAACCTCGAAAACGAACCACAAACACTTGGGCTCTGAACTTGTTTTAGGCTACTAAAACTTCCAATGTACACAGCCTCTCCTGCTCAATCTGGCCAAAGTTCAACACCGAAATTGCGAACGTCCAGAGATTGCTCCTACACTAAAGGTGCCAGCCCTGAATGCTGTTGCTGGTCCTCATCTCCCACTGGTAACCTCTAAAATGAACCACAAACACTTGGGCTCCGAACTTGTTTAGGCTACTAAAACTTCCAACGTACACAGCCCTCTACTGATCAATCTGGCCAGAGCTCAACACCGAAATTGCGAACGTCCAGCGATTGCTCCTACACTAAAGGTGCCAGCCCTGAATGCTGTTGCTCGTCCTCATCTCCCACTGGTAACCTCTAAAACGAACCACAAACACTTGGGCTCTGAACTTGTTTAGGCTACTAAAACTTCCAACGTACACAGCCTCTCCTGCTCGAGCTGGCCAAAGTTCAACACCGAAATTGGCGAACGTCCAGCGATTGCTCCCACACTAAAGGTGCCAGCCCTGAAAGCTCTTGCTGGTCCTCATCTCCCACTGGTAACCTCTAAAACGAACCACAAACACTTGGGCTCTGAACTTGTTTAGGCTACGAAAACTTCCAATGTACACAGCCTCTCCTGCTCGAGCTGGCCGAAGTTCAACACCGAAATTGCGAACGTCCAGCGATTGCTCCTACACTAAAGGTGCCAGCCCTGAATGCTGTTGCTGGTCCTCATCTCCCACTGGTAACCTCCAAAACGAACCACTAACACTTGGGCTCTGAACTTGTTTAGGCTACTAAAACTTCCAACGTACACAGCCTCTCCTGCTCAATCTGGCCAGAGCTCAACACCGAAATTGCGAACGTCCAGCGATTGCTCCTACACTAAAGGTGCCAGCCCTGAATGCTGTTGCTGGTCCTCATCTCCCACTGGTAACCTCGAAAACGAACCACAAACACTTGGGCTCTGAACTTGTTTAGGCTACTAAAACTTCCAACGTACACAGCCTCTCCTGCTCAATCTGGCCAGAGCTCAACACCGAAATTGCGAACGTCCAGCGATTGCTCCTACACTAAAGGTGCCAGCCCTGAAAGCTCTTGCTGGTCCTCATCTCCCACTGGTAACCTCTAAAACGAACCACAAACACTTGGGGCTCTGAACTTGTTTAGGCTACTAAAACTTCCAACGTACACAGCCTCTCCTGCTCGAGCTGCCCAAAGTTCAATACCGAAATTGCGAACGTCCAGCGATTGCTCCTACACTAAAGGTGCCAGCCCTGAATGCTGTTGTTGATCCTCATCTCCCACTGGTAACCTCTAAAACGAACCACAAACACTTGGGCTCTGAACTTGTTTAGGCTACTAAAACTTCCAACGTACACAGCCTCTCCTGCTCGAGCTGGCCAAAGTTCAACACCGAAATTGCGAACGTCCAACGATTGCTCCTACACTAAAGGTGCCAGCCCTGAAAGCTGTTGCTGGTCCTCATCTCCCACTGGTAGCCTCTAAAACGAACAACAAACACTTGGGCTCTGAACTTGTTTAGGCTACTAAAACTTCCAACGTACACAGCCTCTCCTGCTCAATCTGGCCAGAGCTCAACACCGAAATTGCGAACGTCCAGCGATTGCTCCTACACTAAAGGTGCCAGCCCTGAAAGCTCTTGCTGGTCCTCATCTCCCACTGGTAACCTCGAAAACGAACCACAAACACTTCGGCTCTGAACTTGTTTAGGCTACTAAAACTTCCAACGTACACAGCCTCTCCTGCTCAAGCTGGCCAAAGTTCAACACCGAAATCGCAAACGTCCAGCGATTGCTCCTTATACTAAAGGTGCCAGCCCTGAATGCTGTTGCTGGTCCTCATCTCCCACTGGTAACCTCTAAAACCAACCACAAACACTTGGGCTCTGAACTTGTTTAGGCTACTAAAACTTCCAACGTACACAGCCTCTCCTGCTCGAGCTGGCCAAAGTTCAACACCGAAATTGCGAAACGACCAGCGATTGCTCCTACACTAAAGGTGCCAGCCCTGAATGCTGTTGCTGGTCCTCATCTCCCACTGGTAACCTCTAAAACCAACCACAAACACTTGGGCTCCGAACTTGTTTAGGTTACTAAAACTTCCAACGTACACAGCCTCTCCTGCTCAAGCTGGCGAGAGCTCAACACCGAAAATTGCGAACGTCCAGCGATTGCTCCTACAGTAAAGGTGCCAGCCCTGAAAGCTCTTGCTGGTCCTCATCTCCCACTGGTAACCCCTAAAACGAACCACTAACACTTGGGCTCTGAACTTGTTTAGGCTACTAAAACTTTCCAACGTACACAGCCTCTCCTGGTCAATCTGGCCAGAGCTCAACAACGAAATTGCGAACGTCCAGCGATTGCTCCTACACTAAAGGTGCCAGCCCTGAAAGCTCTTGCTGGTCCTCATCTCCCACTGGTAAACCTCTAAAACGAACCACAAACACTTCGGCTCTGAACTTGTTTAGGCTACTAAAACTTCCAACGTACACAGCCTCTCCTGCTCGAGCTGGCCAAAGTTCAACACCGAAATTGCGAACGTCCAGCGATTGCTCCTACACTAAAGGTGCCAGCCCTGAATGCTGTTGCTCGTCCTCATCTCCCACTGGTAACCTCTAAAACCAACCACAAACACTTGGGCTCTGAACTTGTTTAGGCTACTAAAACTTCCAACGTACACAGCCTCTCCTGCTCGAGCTGGCCCAAGTTCAACACCGAAATTGCGAACGTCCAGCGATTGCTCCTGCACTAAAGGTGCCAGCCCTGAAAGCTCTTGCTGGTCCTCATCTCCCACTGGTAACCTCGAAAACGAACCACAAACACTTGGGCTCTGAACTTGTTTAGGCTACGTAAAACTTCCAATGTACACAGCCTCTCCTGCTCAATCTGGCCAAAGTTCAACACCGAAATTGCGAATGACCAGCGATTGCTCCTACACTAAAGGTGCCAGCCCTGAATGCTGTTGCTGGTCCTCATCTCCCACTGGTAACCTCTAAAATGAGCCACAAACACTTGGGCTCCGAACTTGTTTAGGCTACTAAAACTTCCAACGTACACAGCCTCTACTGATCAATCTGGCCAGAGCTCAACACCGAAATTGCGAACGTCCAGCGATTGCTCCTACACTAAAGGTGCCAGCCCTGAATGCTGTTGCTCGTCCTCATCTCCCACTGGTAACCTCTAAAACGAACCACAAACACTTGGGCTCTGAACTTGTTTAGGCTACTAAAACTTCCAACGTACACAGCCTCTCCTGCTCGAGCTGGCCAAAGTTCAACACCGAAATTAGCGAACGTCCAGCGATTGCTCCCACACTAAAGGTGCCAGCCCCTGAAAGCTCTTGCTGGTCCTCATCTCCCACTGGTAACCTCTAAAACGAACCACAAACACTTGGGCTCTGAACTTGTTTAGGCTACGAAAACTTCCAATGTACACAGCCTCTCCTGCTCGAGCTGGCCGAAGTTCAACACCGAAATTGCGAACGTCCAGCGATTGCTCCTACACTAAAGGTGCCAGCCCTGAATGCTGTTGCTGGTCCTCATCTCCCACTGGTAACCTCCAAAACGAACCACTAACACTTGGGCTCTGAACTTGTTTAGGCTACTAAAACTTCCAACGTACACAGCCTCTCCTGCTCAATCTGGCCAGAGCTCAACACCGAAATTGCGAACGTCCAGCGATTGCTCCTACACTAAAGGTGCCAGCCCTGAATGCTGTTGCTGGGTCCTCATCTCCCACTGGTAACCTCGAAAACGAACCACAAACACTTGGGCTCTGAACTTGTTTAGGCTACTAAAACTTCCAACGTACACAGGCCTCTCCTGCTCAATCTGGCCAGAGCTCAACACCGAAATTGCGAACGTCCAGCGATTGCTCCTACACTAAAGGTGCCAGCCCTGAAAGCTCTTGCTGGTCCTCATCTCCCACTGGTAACCTCTAAAACGAACCACAAACACTTGGGCTCTGAACTTGTTTAGGCTACTAAAACTTCCAACGTACACAGCCTCTCCTGCTCGAGCTGCCCAAAGTTCAATACCGAAATTGCGAACGTCCAGCGATTGCTCCTACACTAAAGGTGCCAGCCCTGAATGCTGTTGTTGATCCTCATCTCCCACTGGTAACCTCTAAAACGAACCACAAACACTTGGGCTCTGAACTTGTTTAGGCTACTAAAACTTCCAACGTACACAGCCTCTCCTGCTCGAGCTGGCCAAAGTTCAACACCGAAATTGCGAACGTCCAACGATTGCTCCTACACTAAAGGTGCCAGCCCTGAAAGCTGTTGCTGGTCCTCATCTCCCACTGGTAGCCTCTAAAACGAACAACAAACACTTGGGCTCTGAACTTGTTTAGGCTACTAAAACTTCCAACGTACACAGCCTCTCCTGCTCAATCTGGCCAGAGCTCAACACCGAAATTGCGAACGTCCAGCGATTGCTCCTACACTAAAGGTGCCAGCCCTGAAAGCTCTTGCTGGTCCTCATCTCCCACTGGTAACCTCGAAAACGAACCACAAACACTTCGGCTCTGAACTTGTTTAGGCTACTAAAACTTCCAACGTACACAGCCTCTCCTGCTCAAGCTGGCCAAAGTTCAACACCGAAATCGCAAACGTCCAGCGATTGCTCCTTATACTAAAGGTGCCAGCCCTGAATGCTGTTGCTGGTCCTCATCTCCCACTGGTAACCTCTAAAACCAACCACAAACACTTGGGCTCTGAACTTGTTTAGGCTACTAAAACTTCCAACGTACACAGCCTCTCCTGCTCGAGCTGGCCAAAGTTCAACACCGAAATTGCGAACGACCAGCGATTGCTCCTACACTAAAGGTGCCAGCCCTGAATGCTGTTGCTGGGTCCTCATCTCCCACTGGTAACCTCTAAAACCAACCACAAACACTTGGGGCTCCGAACTTGTTTAGGTTACTAAAACTTCCAACGTACACAGCCTCTCCTGCTCAAGCTGGCGAGAGCTCAACACCGAAATTGCGAACGTCCAGCGATTGCTCCTACAGTAAAGGTGCCAGCCCTGAAAGCTCTTGCTGGTCCTCATCTCCCACTGGTAAACCCCTAAAACGAACTCACTAACACTTGGGCTCTGAACTTGTTTAGGCTACTAAAACTTCGCAACGTACACAGCCTCTCCTGGTCAATCTGGCCAGAGCTCAACAACGAAATTGCGAACGTCCAGCGATTGCTCCTTACACTAAAGGTGCCAGCCCTGAAAGCTCTTGCTGGTCCTCATCTCCCACTGGTAACCTCTAAAACGAACCACAAACACTTCGGCTCTGAACTTGTTTAGGCTACTAAAACTTCCAACGTACACAGCCTCTCCTGCTCGAGCTGGCCAAAGTTCAACACCGAAATTGCGAACGTCCAGCGATTGCTCCTACACTAAAGGTGCCAGCCCTGAATGCTGTTGCTCGTCCTCATCTCCCACTGGTAACCTCTAAAACCAACCACAAACACTTGGGCTCTGAACTTGTTTAGGCTACTAAAACTTCCAACGTACACAGCCTCTCCTGCTCGAGCTGGCCCAAGTTCAACACCGAAATTGCGAACGTCCAGCGATTGCTCCTGCACTAAAGGTGCCAGCCCTGAAAGCTCTTGCTGGTCCTCATCTCCCACTGGTAACCTCGAAAACGAACCACAAACACTTGGGCTCTGAACTTGTTTAGGCTACTAAAAACTTCCAACGTACACAGCCTCTCCTGCTCAATCTGGCCAAAGTTCAACACCGAAATTGCGAATGACCAGCGATTGCTCCTACACTAAAGGTGCCAGCCCTGAATGCTGTTGCTCGTCCTCATCTCCCACTGGTAACCTCTAAAACCAACCACAAACACTTGGGCTCTGAACTTGTTTAGGCTACTAAAACTTCCAACGTACACAGCCTCTCCTGCTCGAGCTGGCCCAAGTTCAACACCGAAATTGCGAACGTCCAGCGATTGCTCCTGCACTAAAGGTGCCAGCCCTGAAAGCTCTTGCTGGTCCTCATCTCCCACTGGTAACCTCGAAAACGAACCACAAACACTTGGGCTCTGAACTTGTTTAGGCTACTAAAACTTCCAACGTACACAGCCTCTCCTGCTCAATCTGGCCAAAGTTCAACACCGAAATTGCGAACGTCCAGCGATTGCTCCTACACTAAAGGTGCCAGCCCTGAATGCTGTTGCTCGTCCTCATCTCCCACTGGTAACCTCTAAAACCAACCACAAACACTTGGGCTCTGAACTTGTTTAGGCTACTAAAACTTCCAACGTACACAGCCTCTCCTGCTCGAGCTGGCCCAAGTTCAACACCGAAATTGCGAACGTCCAGCGATTGCTCCTGCACTAAAGGTGCCAGCCCTGAAAGCTCTTGCTGGTCCTCATCTCCCACTGGTAACCTCGAAAACGAACCACAAACACTTGGGCTCTGAACTTGTTTAGGCTACTAAAACTTCCAATGTACACAGCCTCACCTGCTCAATCTGGCCAAAGTTCAACACCGAAATTGCGAATGACCAGCGATTGCTCCTACACTAAAGGTGCCAGCCCTGAATGCTGTTGCTGGTCCTCATCTCCCACTGGTAACCTCTAAAATGAGCCACAAACACTTGGGCTCCGAACTTGTTTAGGCTACTAAAACTTCCAACGTACACAGCCTCTACTGATCAATCTGGCCAGAGCTCAACACCGAAATTGCGAACGTCCAGCGATTGCTCCTACACTAAAGGTGCCAGCCCTGAATGCTGTTGCTCGTCCTCATCTCCCACTGGTAACCTCTAAAACGAACCACAAACACTTGGGCTCTGAACTTGTTTAGGCTACTAAAACTTCCAACGTACACAGCCTCTCCTGCTCGAGCTGGCCAAAGTTCAACACCGAAATTGCGAACGTCCAGCGATTGCTCCCACACTAAAGGTGCCAGCCCTGAAAGCTCTTGCTGGTCCTCATCTCCCACTGGTAACCTCTAAAACGAACCACAAACACTTGGGCTCTGAACTTGTTTAGCCTACTAAAACTTCCAATGTACACAGCCTCTCCTGCTCGAGCTGGCCGAAGTTCAACACCGAAATTGCGAACGTCCAGCGATTGGCTCCTACACTAAAGGTGCCAGCCCTGAATGCTGTTGCTGGTCCTCATCTCCCACTGGTAACCTCCAAAACGAACCACTAACACTTGGGCTCTGAACTTGTTTAGGCTACTAAAACTTCCAACGTACACAGCCTCTCCTGCTCAATCTGGCCAGAGCTCAACACCGAAATTGCGAACGTCCAGCGATTGCTCCTACACTAAAGGTGCCAGCCCTGAATGCTGTTGCTGGTCCTCATCTCCCACTGGTAACCTCGAAAACGAACCACAAACACTTGGGCTCTGAACTTGTTTAGGCTACTAAAACTTCCAACGTACACAGCCTCTCCTGCTCAATCTGGCCAGAGCTCAACACCGAAATTGCGAACGTCCAGCGATTGCTCCTACACTAAAGGTGCCAGCCCTGAAAGCTCTTGCTGGTCCTCATCTCCCACTGGTAACCTCTAAAACGAACCACAAACACTTGGGCTCTGAACTTGTTTAGGCTACTAAAACTTCCAACGTACACAGCCTCTCCTGCTCGAGCTGCCCAAAGTTCAATACCGAAATTGCGAACGTCCAGCGATTGCTCCTACACTAAAGGTGCCAGCCCTGAATGCTGTTGTTGATCCTCATCTCCCACTGGTAACCTCTAAAACGAACCACAAACACTTGGGCTCTGAACTTGTTTAGGCTACTAAAACTTCCAACGTACACAGCCTCTCCTGCTCGAGCTGGCCAAAGTTCAACACCGAAATTGCGAACGTCCAACGATTGCTCCTACACTAAAGGTGCCAGCCCTGAAAGCTGTTGCTGGTCCTCATCTCCCACTGGTAGCCTCTAAAACGAACAACAAACACTTGGGCTCTGAACTTGTTTAGGCTACTAAAACTTCCAACGTACACAGCCTCTCCTGCTCAATCTGGCCAGAGCTCAACACCGAAATTGCGAACGTTCCAGCGATTGCTCCTACACTAAAGGTGCCAGCCCTGAAAGCTCTTGCTGGTCCTCA